>NW_005873077.1:0-21002 GCF_000147115.1 Myotis lucifugus
GAAAATTTTTCCCTCGTGTCCTTTAGAGATTTGCCCGGATAACATGTACATGGAGCTTCCCACCTAGTTCACTGGTAGGTCATCGTGCTTCCGTCCGGGGAGCATAGACGAAGTAATCTCGTTTTGAAATTCACTCTCGCCTCCTCCCGCAGTGCGTGGCTCATTATCTTGTTTTGTACCCGTACCGCAAGGCTACACAGAGAAGGAGGAGCTGAAGGATGGTTGGCCGTGTGGTGAGGCAGAAGTATTCATGGGTCTGGATCTCCCCAGGACCAGCACGCATGTCTCCTCCTAACGCCGCGGGGCCCACTATAACACCGACCATCACCAGTCCCTTCAGTGTGAAGACATGTTAATGGATGGTGCCAGAAAAACATGCAGAAGAAGCAAAAGCCAATGTTTAGCTTCAGAAGAGCAGCAACACAATTAAAGCAATGCATACGAAAAAGATGTCACTCAATTCCAAATCGCAGGCAGCCAGGAGAGAAAGCGCTACCTGGGGAGATTGAAAAAGGAAAGATGGATGGAAAGGGCTAGAAGTAGAAACAGCAGAAAAAGACACGTAAAACCCGGGAAAGAGCCCCAGACACAGAGGACCAGGGAGGGAGTTGCGGGCAGAAGCGGGTCGTGGGGGACAGCAGCAGGAGCCTCAGAGCGGACGAAGGGCAAGGACAAGACCAAAGCGCTACCGTTCTGCAGTCCTGGGCTGGTCACACTCAGGTCGACACTGGCGACAGGCTGTGGGGTGCTTTGTTGTCTTGAGTTAGCGCATTCGTTGCTGTGGGCAGGTCTCTGGGGGTACCTTAGCACCGCCCACTGCAAACATGGTCACAAGGACCCACCCAGGCCGGGCTGGAGTGCCCGGAGCAATGGAAAGCCATGTAAGTCAAGGGCCAAAGCTCCCTATCCCTGTGCTGACGGGTCTAGAGAGTGAGATTAAATTGCTACAAGCATTTCCGTAGTCAGAACTGGAATAAAGGAATAGCCAGACGTGAACACAACAGCCAGCACCCATAGTGTGGGACACGGAAGTATGAAGGGAAAGCGTGACCATCTTAGACACGTGCACGCACTGCGCCTGCCGCTACCTGGGCTGCTCGCGGATGCTAAACAGCAGACACAGCTCCCTGAGGAGTTTTGAAAACCTTCTCTCTGCAGAGCGTTGAATCTGTAGACTAAAATGCAGGTCTTCTTTTTAATTAAATGAAACAAATCTGGAAGGGCTGACCTACGACTAAATGAATCCAACGCCAGGGAGCTGGGGAGGCCAGAGACTCGGCTCCGCGGTGGCAGCAGCCGCTGCCTCGCTGGGCCGGGTCCACCGGACGCTCCCCGCCCACGGAGCAGCCCCCCCACCGTGCAGCTCAAGGAGAAAGGACATTCGGCTTAAGATGAAAAGACTGTCGTGAGGAGAGGAATGACAATGGCCTTCTGCACTTAGTAAGAATGCTTTTCTAACAGTTGACATTTCATCCCCACACACCCCCGCTGGGACACAGGGATGTGAAGTGGCTGTCACCCTGCGGCCTACCTGTCCGCTGCGTAGCCCAAGGTGAAGGCTCCGGCCAGGAAGCCCAGGTTCAGGATGGCTTGTGTGAGGTCCAGCATCCAAGCATTGACACACACCAGGTCAAACTGGAGAACAAGGAAACACACAGAAGACAGTGGCTACGCTTAGCCTCAAAACCCGACCTCATCTTGCCATAGGCCCGTGATCTTCAAATACGTGTGCTCACATGCCCCTTAAATAAAATTTAAACATTGATCACATGCACTTTTACATTGATTTACAAATATGTTCTGTCAGTCGCAATAACTGTCAAGGGTGTAATTTCTTTTTAAATATACATTTTTTGTTGATAGTATTACAGATATCTCCCATCCCCCCCTTTACCCCCTCCTCCCAGTTCCTACTCCCCACTCCCCAGGTCAGGGATGAGGGGCCACAGGCTCTGGAACGCTGTGGCCGGTGGAGCTGCTGTGAGAGCCACCCTTCCTGTCCTCCCCTCCTTGCTCTCTAGCCCTTCCAAAATGGCTGCAGCGCAAACCCTTCTATTAAATCCCCTCCTGCTCAAACACCTAGCCTGGCTTCTGGTTTCGTGGCTGGGAGCCAGCCATCTCTTCAGAGTACGACACTAACTTACGTACCAGTAAGGAAAAGCACACACATGCGTGCACACACACTCACACACGTGTCCAGAGGGAGCGAGCACTGCAGCCACAGGACTCAGAGGCATGTGTGTGACTCTTGCTGGGACGGTGCCTCCTGTCTACTCTGGGCTCACTGCCTGCTGTCGCCTCAGCTCTGGGTCGGCAGCGTCTTTCCTGCTCGAGGAGGGGCCAGCAGACCCCGAAGCCAACGAGCACCCTCAGCTAAGGCCCTTTTCCTGAAACGAAGCGCTAGGAACTTGTAGTTCGCAGGGAGACCGAGAACACCTCTTGTCAAATGTACCCACGTCTGAGTCAAAGCCACAAGTGCTGTGTCTTTTCCCTGAGGCGATCTTTCTAGAACAAGCGAGGCATCTTTTTCCCAGGGTACACAGTCCAGGATTTCAAAAGTTATTTTTAACTGCTCATAAACCCACGCGCACCCATGCTGGTCTTCATTACCCCCCAGTCATCTGTACACACAGACAACCACTCCCGGTGGCACGAGCAGAAAGCCAATCCGATCAAACCCTCCGACGACGGTGTCTGTCACGCTGGAGGGATTACATGGCTTCGTTGTGCAGAAAGCACAGCTCTAGCCCAATCAGATACTGCAGAGGGGTTTGCAACCAAGGGCTTTTCTTAGTACTTCCTGGTTGTTAGAATCCAAACAGGCGGAACGTGAATCTGAGTCATAATGATAAATGCCAGGGCCACGTCCTATTCCACATGCCTTAAAGTTTTGGTTCTACATGATCCTGTACACCGGGCAGCAGCATGTCTTCCCTATACACAGACCAAGGGAATCAGTAAGGTGGGAAAATGCAGGTATTCGAAAGACTTGGACACTCAGGAGGGGACTTGTCTGCTCCTGAAACCCCGGGGAAAGGGCCCCGAGGCCTGGCAGCTGCCTTTGCACCCTCATCTGGTTTCGCCTTTTGAATGAATGCACGTAAGAGCTTCTGAGCTTAGAACAGTGATTCCCAAAGTGGGCGCTACCGCCCCCCGGTGGGCGCTGCAGCGATCCAGGGCGGCGGTGATGGCCACAGGTGCATTTGGGGGCGATGAGTAACTGCTATTAAAATTTTAAAAAAATTAATTTCCAGGGGCTGAGTAATATTTTTTCTGGAAAGGGGGCGGTAGGCCAAATAAGTTTGGGAACCACTGGCTTAGAACATCACCGTGTTGCTCCGCCGCGGCCAGGAGAAGTCCCGCTCAGCGCCATTTGTACTGTTGAGGGGGAAGGGAAGACTCCGCCACGATCTATGTGCCTGAGTTGTAATTTTCTAAGAATGAGTTGTTAACACAACCATTTCTAATCAGCTCTTAGGTCAAAATCAGTAGCCATTACACTCTCCGTCAGTGTTAACAGCATCCCTTACGCCTTCAGCTTGACCCTGGGGTGCGGGGTGCCCCGGCTACATTGATCACCGGCCAAAACCATGTCCCGTTGGCCTCCACGGGCAGGTTCCATTTCAAATCGACAAGAAGACACCATAACGGAGCCTAATAACGGTTAAAAACGATTATAACCCTAGAGAAAATGATCTGGGCTGGGTCTCCATGAGAGGTGTCATTACGGGTTCCAGGCATAAAAAAAGCATCTTTACCGTGATCTGAGGGCATTATTTGGGCGACTTAATACCAACAATGAGTGCTTTGAGGGTAGGCAAGAAGCATCCGATGAGCTGCAGGCACAAAAGCGCATCTTCAGGTATTTCCAGGGGCTCCCACTGGCATGGTTGGCATGGCGATGCAGACAAGGCTGGGAATGCCAGTGAGTGCGTGCCTGGTTTCTACCTCCCTGAGGAGCTGATCCATGGTCAAGTGAGTCGAGGTCAATTGATATGAAGCGAGGGAAGAGCCATCGAGATCTAAAGTGAATGGGATTGACTGCAAATACAAGAGGACTTCAGAGGAAGAAATGGCCTGGGTGCCCAGCCAGTCAGACGCACGAGGAAGGTGGGGCATAAACAGACCCTTCCACAATGAGCTGGGTTTAGAGGGAAAATTAGAGGGAAAAGAAGGGTATTTGAGGGGGTGACGGCAGCCCAGACACACGGACAGGAGCATGAATACCACCGAGGTGCAGATCTGCCTGCAACGCATGGGGTGCCCAGCTCAGAGTTTAAACTGAGGAACCACCTGTCTCCCCACCACCCAATGGGAAGGGAGTGAGGCCCAGGGGGCGGGACAGGAAGTTTCTTACTCAGGAAACCAGAGGCATCATAAAAGCTCGGGCTAGAGGGAGGAGGAGCTTCTAAAGAAGAGAGGAAAAATCTGGAAGGTTGAGCGTGGAAAGGCCCAGAGCAGATGGCCTGGCTCCAGGACAGAACAAGATTCCAGGGAGATGAGAGAGACAGAGAGGAAGCCCGAGTCTGCAGATCGCCTAGAACAGGGTGACCTCACCGGCATAAAGAGGCCCCTGTGTGATGAAGGGCTCACAGAGCCCCCCGTCCTCCAGCTGCCCTCCCGGATCGATAACAGCTGAGCTTTACCGTACGGTCAAGCAAGTAAACTTCAAAGATGATAGAGAGCTGTCCTCTAACTAGATGCCTTCTGGTCTGAGCTTGTGAAGTTGGGAGAAATGGAAAAACTCAGTCGACTTTAGTAATAACTCCTTGTCGTTTACTAACTTAGGCTCTTCACGACGTTCAGGCCACTTTGCTTCTTTGTAGTGAAGACGTGCAGTTACTCTTCTTAAAACGTTTACGCTTTCTCTCACTAACCGAGGGTGTCTAAAGACGAGGGGCCTCTGGGAGTGGAGAAAGACATGGCTGGAGTGGCAGGTGGCAGGTGGCAGAGGAGAGCAGAGGTCCCTCCTGCTGTAAGCACCCGCACGTCCCCCGCACCTTCTAAGGTGAGAGCCTGTTTCTTTTTGTTGCCTCTCCCCAAATACACCATTCTCCCAGGCGCCCGCCCTCCCACGCCCGCCCTCCCCACCCCCCTGCTGCCCTGGCTTGGGATTCAGCTTTCTCTGATGAGTAACTGAAAGTCAGCTCTTGGTCTATATTCATTGATATGGAAAGAAACCACATTTTGGTTGGTTTAAAAATCAGGTTATAAAATGAGGCAGATGATTCCATAGATGCAAACAAAACTGCGTTTCAGCACATGCGTGTGAATATCAGGGAATAGGGCTCCTGGCAAGGCGACTGAAAAGCTGGGAGTGGCTGGATGGCAGGTGATTTGTTTTCATCCCTTTTTTGTGTCTTCTTTGCACGGAGTGTGTATTATTTTTATGTATCTTAGAACAATGTACAACTACACCCACTTTGGAAAAACAAAGAAATTCTATACTAAATATTAGAAAGGTGGGGAAGAGTTCCACGGAGGGAATTACAGTGAGGAGAAGGCAGGAAGGGGTCTCCAGGGTTCCATACACTATCCATCAAAAGGTGGAATGGGGTGGATGGAGTGGGTGCTCTTGCTGACAATTATGTTTGAAACTAGAGGCCCGGTGCACAAATTCATGCACAGGTGGGGTCACTCCACCTGGCTGGCGATCGGGGCCAATGGGGGCCAACCGATGGGGGCCGAGGGAGGTTGGCCGGCCACGGGAGGTTGGCTGTGGGAGTGCACTGACCACCAGGGGGCAGCTCCTGCGTTGAGTGTCTGCCCCCTGGTGGTCAGTGTGGCATCATAGCGACTGGTTGACCAGTTGTTTGGTTGTTCAGTCACTTAGGCTTTTATATACATAGATAATTGTTAGTGGGGAATCAGAGATGAGTGAGGGTGGGGGTGGAGTTTATCTTCGTAGAAGTCTTTCAATAATATTAATAGCACATGAACTTCAGGAAGTAAAAATGTAAAAAACACAAAAAATGTGAAATCTAATGAACAAAATAAACTGAAGAACAAAATAGATCCAGAGACATAGAAGCATGGAACAGTCTGTCCAACCTCAGAGGGATGGCAGGGAAGGGTGGGCAGACAGGAACAGATCAACCACAGAACTTGTGTGCATATATGCACAACCCATGGACACAGACCACAGGGTGGATAGGCCTGGGGCAAGGGGCAGGGGCGGGCTAGAGGAGGTCAATGGGGGAAAAGAGGGACATATGTAATATTTTCAACAATAAAAATTTAAAAAATAAAAACCCAAATCAAGAACTGTGCTCTAGATAGAGTTAAACCCTTCACACTCATTCCTGGCAGATTGCAGCTCTGACATGTTGCCATCCCTCCCTGACCACAAGCGGCTACACAGGCAGGACTGGGGTTCTGCATGCTGGCCCCCTAAGGTGGTCCTTCAGGTGTCCTGGGCACTGTTTGTCTACACCTTTTTTCTTTCTCAGGACTGGGTCATTTGTATGGGTCTACCTTCAAGTTCACTTACTCTTCCTCCTGCCATTTCCAATCTGTTATTGAGCCCATTTAGTAAATTTGTCATCTCAGTTTATAATAGTTTTCAGTTCTAGAATTTCCATTTTTAAGTTTCTATTTCTCTGTTGAGATTCTCTATTATTCATTAAGACCATTTTTTCCTTTAATTCTTTGAACATAGTTTAATTGGTTGAATGCATTTATAGCTGTTTTAAAGTCGTTGGCTACTAAATCCAACACCTAAGACCACTAGAGTCAGCCCCTTTTGGCCACTTTTGCCACTCTGCTCCCCCCACCCCCACCCCCACCCACACCCACACCTCCTCCCATGATCACATTTCCTGTTCTTTGTCTTATTGGCTTGAGCTGTCAAAGGGCGGGGCTTAAAGCTGGCAGATAACAGTCACGTAGGCCTCTCTGATTCCTGTCGTGCTCTCCTAATGATTGTAGGCTTTTGTTCTGGTGGGAAGTTAACTTATCTGGACCCACACTGCAAACTCGGACAGCCTGTGATACAGCAGTTGGTAACTTAGCTCAATTTTCTTGTACAGCCTGGCCCTCTGGTGGTCACCTCTGGGATTTGGGAGGAGGTTACATTCAGATTCCGGGATTTGTGCTCTCTGGGGCTCTCCTGCTTCTGGGGAATCGCCCCCGCTAACTTCCAGCTGGTCTGCCAGTGGGAGGCTGTGCTCTCACGTCCCAGCAGGGATGGCTTGCGCTTTCTGCCACCCAAGCTGTGCATGGGCTGTGAAATGCAGTCAATTAATACATGAAGTGAAAGAGAATTTTTATGTTATTTTTTTAACACAAATTTAGTTAGATAAAATTGGAAATTAGCACACTTTGGTTCTAATAACATAATACCTACATTATAATATTTAATTTCTACATTTAAAATCACATGAAATTAGCTTTCAGACTATAAAATAATTCTAAAGTGAATGTCTTAATTTCATTCAGAAGATTAACTAGCTCATCTATAATAATAAAAGCATAATATGCAAATCAACTGAATGACCAAACAGCAGAATGACCATCTGGAGGACCTTCCAGACGACCACGCTATGACACGCACTGGCGCCAGGCCAGCCAAGGCGGGTGCGATATGATTAGTCGGGGGGCCCTGCCATCACCCCACGATCGCCCCGAAGAGGGAGGCCCAGGCCACCCTCTGCGGGGCAATCAATGAGGGGGCTCTGAGATAGATCGCCCCAAAGAGAGAGGCCCAGGCCACCGGCAGGTGGGACAATCGATCAGGAGGGGGGTGCGAAGGGGGAGTGAACTCTGCAATCACCCCAAAGAGGGAGACCCAGGCCACCCTCTGAGCAGCGATCTATTGTAGGCAGGGCCTCCCTTTGCTGGGCGATCTATTACGGGGCTCCAAAGAGGGAGGCCCAGGCTACCCGGCTGGCAACTCTGTGGCAGGTGTGTGGGGCCGGCCAGCGATTGCCCCGCAGAGGGAGACCCAGGCCAGCCAAGCGATTGCAGCCCACACCTATCACCCACAGAGGGAGGCAACTGGTGGGGGGGGGGGAGCAGTGCCACACATATGGCAAGCTGTGGCAGCACGGGGGCGGGGCCAGCTGCCGGCAGCCGGGGGAAGGAAAGCCCCGATAGGCCCTGATTGCAGGCCAGGCCTAGGGACCCTACCAGAGGGGTCCCGGATTGCGAGAGGGCGCAGGCCGGGCTGAGGGACACCTCCCTCCCCGACCGCACACCCCGCCACCCTGTGGACAAATTTCATGCACTGGGCCTCTAGTACTGAAATAAATGGGTCCTTCAGAATTTCCTAGTTAAATTTTTTTTCTCTATTCCACTGAACTATTGGGGATATAATTGAATGAAGTGTTAGTGTCATGATGTGGGAGGTTGGAATCTCAGACGTAAAGAATTTCTGATGTTCTCTTTGCCTCTGCCCCCTCCACATTACATTAGCTCCCTTCCTGGCTCAGCTTTCCAGATCGATAGAAAGATGATGGCTGGAGTAGAGGTGACAGTAATCTCTTTGCTAACAATATCTCTATCATGATATCATTACTCTTACTAGTTGCACAGATATAATTTAAGAAAATGAGATAAACAAACTTACTACTTCTTTCTTAAGCTTAACTAAATATCTGTCTTAATTTACATGCTAAACCTTGAAGACACTGTTGGATAATTTTAACCATTAGTGTTTAGAACAATGCACTCATCCACCTTCCCGCTAAAGCAGAGTTCATGTAGAGCTACGCACAGTATCTGACTCACATTGTGCCCGAGTTCTCAGCCCCGAGACCCGGGCCGGCCTGCGTGCTGGCGAGGAGCTGGCGCTGCGGAAGCTGCTGCGTGACACACACACTAACACCTGACACCCGGAATTCAAGCCTCGCAGGGGACACTTCCTGCCCAGAATGGGTCTGCTGAGCAGCTGTCTCTATTACCCAGGTAGTAACCTACCTCAGAATAAAAACAGGTCCTACATAGGGTATTAGAAAGAACTTAAAAAAAAAATTCCTCAGGAAAAAGGAAACAAAAATAAATAAATAAATATATAAACACATGGGATTACATCAAACTAAAAAGTTCCTGCACAGCAAAGGGAACCATCAACAAAACAAACGTAAACCCACTGAATGGAAGAAGATATTCATCAATAATACAACCAAGAAGGGATTAATATCCAAAATGTATAAAGAACTCAGACAACTCAACACCATAGAAACCAACAATCCAATTAAAAAATGGACCCGAATAGACACTTCTCCAAAGAGGACACACAGAGGCCAACAGACACATGAAAAAATGCTCAAAGTCACTGATCATCCGAGAGATGCAAATTAAAACAATGAGATATCACCTCACACCTGTCAGAATGACTACCTTCAATAAGTCAACAAACAACAGATGCTGGCGAGGATGTGGAGAAAAGGGAGCCCTCGTGCACTGCTGGGGGGAATGCAGACCGGTGTGACCACTATTGGAAAATGGCATGGAGTTTCCTCAGAAATTTAAAAATGGAACTGCCTTATGACGCAGTGATTCTACTTCTGGGTATAGATCTGAAAAAAACCCAAAACACTAATTCAAAAGAATATATGCCCCCCTATGTTCACTGCAGCATTATTTACAATAGCCAGGATATGGGAGCAACCCAGGTGTCCACCAACAGATGACTGGATTAAAAAGCAGTGATATATACAGTGGAATATTACTCAGCCATAAAAAGAATAAAATCTTACCATTTGTGACAGTATGGATGGACCTAGAGGGCATTATGCTAAGTAAAATAAGTCAGAGAAAGACAAATACCGTGTGATTTCACTTATATGTGGGTCTTAAGAACAATATAAACAAATAAACAGAAACAGACACATAAATACAGGGAACACACTGAGGGTTGTCAGATGGGAGGGGGTTGGAGGTCTGGATGAAGAAGAGGAAGGGATTACGAGGTACAAATTGGTAGCTACAAAACCGTCATGGGCACGTCAGGTACGGCATAAGGAACATAGTCAATAACACTGCGATGACTGTGTATGGTGGCCGGTGGCCCTGGAAATACCAGGATGTATCCTTTACAACATTATAAGGCTTAAAACTCATCATGACCACACATGTTCAGATGCCTTTTCTGATTCTTTGGTTTTGGACAAAGAAGATACCAAATGAACTATCATAAAACGAGAGACGTGGGGACCTTTACTGGCACGAAAATTAGTTCAATCACATTTGCTTGGCATTTTGAAAACAGTACCAGGGATACGAGGGGGAACTTTTCTCAAACATAAAGTGATAATCAGCAGCTTGTGGGCTGTAAGACCCAGGGGAAGAGCAGGAAGAATGTCATGAGCCATCTAGTGCAGGTTGGGGGAAACAGATACAGGAAAACTAGTAAAAACTGGTAATAATAACAACAACAGCAACACCTGGAACGAGCTTAATCGTCCTGTTTGAGGACAGTAAACACACGACCGTCTCTATCTGTTCTTTGGAAAGAAAGACACCACCTGCTTGCACCCCCACGGCCCCGCCTCCCAATCGAGGGGTGAGGCGGTGCCCTGTTAACTCCGGGGCCCCTCCCCGACACCCAGCCTCCAGCCCCTCTAGAATCTGCCATCGAGGACTCCTGGATGCGGTACTGCCCCTGCCCCCCCTAAAGAGGAACCTGAGGATGGAGAACACCAGGACATTTTACTAGATTTTAGCTCCTGCCTTTCAGTGTTCCTGGCAACACTTTTCCCCACTTGGAAACCAGTTGCCAAACGTTTTCATAACCCAGTCAGAACAGGGAGCAGCACACACACCTTTCAAACTCTGCCAAAGCCCGTTTCTAATGGGACGCGCTCTGATGACACCGCCCGTCACGCTGGCTGGTGACACAGCAAAAGGCCATGTGAGACGCCCTCTCCAGCCCGAGAGGAGCCTGCGGAACCCAAGCCCGGCCCTTCCCCAGCGTAACACGTCTTTTTTCATTTCTAACAAAATCACTGACTTGGATAGGAATAGTAAGATGTCAGATTCAAACCTTTCACTGCCTCTGGCTCAGACACATCCCCCTAGGACAGCGGATCTCAACCTGTGGGTCGTGACCCCTTTGGGGATCGAGCGACCCTTTCACAGGGGTCGCCTAAGACCATCGGAAAACACATAGATAATTACATATTGTTTTTGTGATTAATCACTATGCTTTAATTATGTTCCATTTGTAACAATGAAAATACATCCTGCATATCAGATATTTACATGACGATTCATAACAGTAGCAACATTACAGTTATGAAGTAGCCACGAAAATAATTTTATGGTTGGGTGTCACCACAACATGAGGAACTGTATTAAAGGGTCGCGGCATGAGGAAGGTTGAGAACCCCTGCTCTAAGTAAAGAAACACCAATAATGACACAGGCTTCACTAAAGGCTCTCTCCTTGTAAGTGAGCCGCTGCCATCCTTTCTTCTCCACGGAGCACTGCCCGCGTTTGCTCTAAAAGCACCTACGATGGTGTGATGCGGAAAAGCCGGGACCGCAGCAGCGGTTTTCTCTCTCTCGAAGCCTCGCTCTCAGAGGCCCCGTCGCTCTCAGAACCAGTAGCTTGGGGGACGTTTCCACACCGTTAATACAGTCTGAGCCACGGTCTGTGTTCCTGTTGTCTACTTAGTCTGAGCCAAGAAAAAGACAAGCAGTCAAGGTGGCACTGGATTCTAGAACCTTCTCTCCTTTGCAAAGCAAACAATTTTAAGACCAAGAAGCATAATTCTTTTTTGTTTTTTGACTTCGGGGTAATTTTTATTTTTCAATTACAGTTGACCTATAATATTATGTTCGTTTCAGGTGTACAACCCAGTGATTAGATTTTACGTAACTTACTAAGCGATCACTCGGATGAATCTCGTGTCCACCTGACAGCACACATGGTTATTACAATATTATCGCCTACATCCCGTGCTGGACTTGACACCCCGTGACTATTCTGTGACTACCAACTTGTGCTTCTTCACCCCTCCCCCTTCTCACCCAGCCCCACCCCCCCTCCACCTGGCACCCACAAAGAGGTCCTCTGTGTCTATGAGTCTCTCTCTGTTCTGCTTATGCGTTTGCTGTGTGTTTTAGATCCCACGTAGACGTGAAATCATCTGGCGCGTGTCTCCCACTGTCTGACTTATTTCACTCAGCACAGTGCCCTCCAGTCCCTGCACGTTGCTGCAGAGGCAAGATGTGCACCTTCCTTATGGCTGAGTCATGGCTGAGTCACGGTCCACGGTGTGCAGGCGCCACGTCCCCTGCACCCGCCCGCCTGCTGGTGGACACCGAGGACGGAGAGGAAGATGCTGTGAGGTGGCCCCCGAGAGTCACACGCAGGGTCGCCGGGTGGCTCCCGTGCTGGCTCCCCACAGCCACCCAGACGCATCTCCAAGGGCATTCCAGTCCCAAGCAGGCGCTGGGGGGAGGGGGCAGTGGAGGTGATGCAACGCGTGGTAGTTAACCCGCAATACTCGTGTGTCACCACGGGAATCAGTCCTGGTTCCTGGGCCGCCCCGCTGTGCCAGCTGCCCATGTGCTTGCTCCAGCGGCCGGAGGGCACGGGAGGGGACGGGGGAGCCCAGCATGCGCAGAACAGTGCCCACAGAGTGAAGCCCGCTCCGCCCCGAGCACAGGCACACGGTGGCGCTGTACACGAGACCAGGAACGAGAGGGGAGTAGACAGCCACCCGTTGGAGACCCTGGTGAGGGCTGAGTCTGGGGGATGGTGGGATGGAGGGCGTCACCCCTGGTGGAGGGGGAAGAGGAAGGTGAGAATGTGGACGGGAGGTAGGCGTCTTCAGCGCAGGGACCTGTGGGCATGGGGCAGTGTCCTACCGAGAAGATGCCCTTGAGCTTGTTCAAATGAGCTTGTTCCCAGCGAATGCCAGGGAGGGGGCAGGCCGTGGTGGTGGCTGGGAAGTAGGTGGGACCCAAGCGCAGGAAGAGACTGACCTCCATGGGGAGAGGCTGTTAGGACCCCCCTGAGACAACAGGAGGGCATGGGACAGACAGCTCAGTTCTTGTCTTGGTGGAAGAATATTGAAACAACTTCCTGCCCGGCCAGTGTGGCTCAGTGGTTGACCCATGAACCAGGAGGTCACTGTTCGATTCCCAGTCAAGGCACATGCCCGGGTTGTGGGCTTAATCCTCAATGTGGGGTGTGCAGGAGGCAGCTGATCCATGATTTTCTCTCATCATGGATGTTCCTATCTCTCTCTCCTTCTCCCTTCCTCTCTGAAATCAATAAAAAAATTTAAAAAATACATTGAAACAGACTGTAGCTATTAAAACCTGGGTCAGATTCAACTCTTAATTCCTTCCAAATGCCGAAATCGCCATTCTGGTTATTCAGATCAAGAGAGGCAGTTCCGCTTTCACGGGTCTGGTTCGCCGGCCTGGCCTCCTGAGCCCGTGCTGAGTGGAGAAATGCCCGCGGTCACTGGTGACCGTTTCCAGAACCGGCTGCCCTGGGCAGAGGCTTCCTCGGCCCTCCCTCCCGCTCCCTCTCCAGGAGGTCCCTCCTGCGAGGACAGCCAGCCGCTGGGAACCCCTTGGGGGAGTCACCAATGGCGCCATCACCAACTAGAGGCAGGAGACCATGTCGGTGAGCCCCCGCGGTCACGCACGCTCTGCCCCTCAAGGCCTCCACCCGCAGTCCTGCTCCTCACCCACCATTTCCCACGCGGAGACATTTCGACCGTGTTTTCTACACAGAGCTGGGCCCCGGGTCCCAGGGCACCAGGTGGGAGCCCTGTGTTTATGCGGCCACCGTCCCCGCTATGACACACCCAAGTTGTTCGCCACTTTTCATTACCGTCCGTCTGTGAGTCAGTTGTCCTACCGGAGCGCTGAGGGCGACCAGCTGTCCGGTTTGCCCAGGATTCTGCCAGGTTCGGCGCTGAAAGTCCTATCACAGGAAACCCTCAGTGCCAGGCAACGGGACAGCTGGTCACCCCGAGAGCCCCGGTGCCGGCCTAGAGGCAAGTGGGCGCTGGCATGCAGAACACAGCACGGTAAGGAGAAACTCCGCAGGCAGACCACGTGGGGGCTCGGGGCAACCCCGTGGCTCCGGGCGGGGCCGGGGGTCTGACGCCCGGTGGATGAGAGACCGAGGCAGGAGCCCGTGTGCAGCTGTTTGCACACGGAGGCAAACATGGTGAGCACGGCTCCAAGAGTTCAAGACAGACTCTGTGCAGGAACCGATGGTCTATTGGTCCCTACGCCGAGCATCTCGGCCTCGCCTGCCACCTGACCCGGCTGGGGGAGCTCCAACCGCCACTCCAGCCCCTGGCCTCCCCGCTCAGGGCCTCCACCAGGTGCCCACTCCGGGCACACAGACCGAGTGAGGCAGCTCGTGCCTGGGGAGGAACTCGGTCCTGGGAGAAGGGGCCAGTGGAAGATCCCTCCTCCTTCCTCCTCCCACTCTGTCCAGATTTACCGAAGAATTGTTGGTGCTTTCAAACGTGTGAAGGAGAGCGCCTCCTGTTAGAATCTTCTAGTTTCTTTCCAAATCCCTTGCTCAGAAAGGGGCCGGGAGAAGGCAGGCGCAGTGCGGGCACACCTCTGAGAGTCCGGGACAGTAGCCTCTCCCAGGTCCAGGCGGCCCTGGCCAGGCGACAGGTGCCGGCGGCCAGAGAAGCAGCACATTCTGCTTCGGGGCCAGAGGGCTCCGTGTGCTCTGGCCGGGCTCTGCGTGGCTGGAACCTGCTCGTGGAGGTCACAGAGCCCAGCAGCTCCAACACCCTCCAGAGCAGATCGCCACTCGGAACGTTGTTCGTAAGAAATTAAAAGTCCACTCACACAGACAAATGCAACGAACTCCGCCAACAAAGGGCACGGCTGTCTACGAGGTGAGAGGCACTGGGGTCCTGTGTGCTTCGGGGAGAGGTCGGAGGCGTCCGGGTCACCGCTCCCGCCCTGAAGCAGCCTGTGACATCACGAAGGTGGAGTCAACCCAGACCTGAACTCATCAGGCCCTGAGTCGCAGCAGCGGGAAGAGCTCGAGCTCCGGAGAAAACGCCTCGATGGATCTCGGTTCTGTCCGTTCCTACCTCTGTGGTTTCGAACAGGTTGCACACCTGCTCTTTCTGTGCTTCAGCTGTTTTTCATGTCAAACGGATGTGACATTTACAGGTGGAAGGATTAAGTGAGATGCTCTTCTGTGAGGACGACGCTCTGTGATTGACAGGCCTGGAGTGAGCGCAGTGATGCAGGCTGCTGTGAGGACGATGCTCTGTGATTGACAGGCCTGGAGTGAACTCGGTGATGCAGGCTGCTGTGAGGGCGATGCTCTGTGATTGACAGGCCTGGAGTGAACTCAGTGATACAGGCTGCTGTGAGGGCGATGCTCTGTGATTGACAGGCCTGGAGTGAACTCGGTGATGCAGGCTGCTGTGAGGGCGATGCTCTGTGATTGACAGGCCTGGAGTGAACTCAGTGATACAGGCTGCTGTGAGGGCGATGCTCTGTGATTGACAGGCCTGGAGTGAGCTCAGTGATGCAGGCTGCTGTGAGGGCAATGCTCTGTGATTGACAGGCCTGGAGTGAGCTCAGTGATGCAGGCTGCTGTGAGGACGATGCTCTGTGATTGACAGGCCTGGAGTGAGCGCAGTGATGCAGGCTGCTGTGAGGACGACGCTCTGTGATTGACAGGCCTGGAGTGAGCGCAGTGATGCAGGCTGCTGTGAGGACGATGCTCTGTGATTGACAGGCCTGGAGTGAGTGCAGTGATGCAGGCTGCTGTGAGGACGATGCTCTGTGATTGACAGGCCTGGAGTGAGTGCAGTGATGCAGGCTGCTGTGAGGGTGATGCTCTGTGATTGACAGGCCTGGAGTGAGCGCAGTGATGCAGGCTGCTGTGAGGAAGATGCTCTGTGATTGACAGGCCTGGAGTGAGCTCAGTGATGCAGGCTGCTGTGAGGACGGTGCAGAGCCGCGGACGCCGGAGGGTAGCTGCGGCCAGGCTGCAGGACCGGGGTACAAGCCCGCTCCCTACCTGACCCCGCAGGCACCTGGGAGGCTTCATACAGGAAGGGACCCCCCCACACACACATCTGTCCTCCAGGAGCCTCTAACTGCTGAGCACGTGGGGCCACTCTTATCTCCGAAGGTGCCCCCCCCCCCCCAGACAGCACACCTTGTATCAGGAAAGCTGACCCTGTTCTTTTACGTGAAACATGAGCAAATGCTCCTGTAGGTGCTGCCAGACCCCTGCCTGCGCCCTGCAGCTCCGGGGCTGTCTATTCTGCTGGGATCTCCCAGGTTCAGGAACGCCCGGGGCCCCACCCCGCACCTGTCTGCTCCGCCTGCAGTCGGGCGCAGCGCGGGGTCTGAGCCAGCCCAGCCACCCCAGAGGAGACCAGACACCTGAGGACTCGGGGCCACATTTAGTGACAAGAAGCAAGAAGGCGGAACTGCGTGCGATTCGCTCTCATCATTGATGCTTCTCTCCCTCTCCCTCCCCCTTCCTCTGAATTATGCATGTGTATATGCGTGAAGAACTCTGTGGGGAAGGGTTGGGAACAGTGTCCTTGGCACTACGGAAACTCCGAAATGTGTTTCTTTATTTGATAGTTTAAAATCGATGCCAACTTAATTTCAATTAGTTTCGATTTAATTTTCTCACCTACCCTGGATATGAATATGTTCTCTCACCCCTGTGACTTCCCTCGGCGAGTTTGCTTTGAAACGCGCGCTTGAGAACGATGAAAGGAAACTCATTTCGCATGCACGTCTGCGAAGGTCGCTTTGCAAAGCCCTCCCGGTAACGCACACACGGCCTCTCCGCCGCCCCTTCCCCAGCAGCGTCTCAGGCTTCAGAACAGGGGGGTCTGGCGCCGGCCTCCTGTTTGTGTCTTAGTGGCAGCGGCTGAGGTCCCTGCCCCAAGAGCTGGGGACACGCGTGCTGTCTTTCAACTTGTGCCGTGGCCACGGGCGCTTCCAGTTGGCAGAGCCGCGTGAAACCAGAGCCACCCCGTGCGTACTCGGGGCATCAGCAGCAACGGAGACGGCATCTGAGCCGAGAGCCGCTGGCCAGCAGGGCGGCTGCGGAGGGAGCGCTGGACGAGGGAGCCGCTTCCCGGGGAGCCCTCCCCTGCCTGGTGTCAACACCGTCCAGGCGATGGATGTCTGTCTCATCTCCGGAGGGAGGGCGCGATCGCCTCAGGCCCCTGAGCTCATGACATGTGGGCTCCCACTGCAGACACCCCACTACGCTAAAGGCAGAGACTTTCAAAGCCTTGGGACCTCATGGACACGAAACCGTCTCACGGGTCCCATTGCCCTGAACAGCGGGGCTACTGCTCTGCCTCGATTCCCTCCTCTGGCCAGCACGCCCCAACGTGGCCTCACCCATCCCTCTCTGACCCGGGCCTCCCTGGGGGCTCTGACGCTGGACACCACAGGACTGATGGCATTTCATAGAAAACCACCATCTTACCCAGGCTGCCTCCGTGTTGTCCAAACAGTAATGAAACAGACTTTTAAAAATATGAAAGAAAGAAAGAAAGAAAGAAAGAAAGAAAGAAAGAAAGAAAGAAAGAAAGAAAGAAAGAAAACAGACTTTAATCCCAAAGTAAAATTGCATTCCACAGTCTGATGGATGAATTCACGCCTTCCCTGTGAAACTCCCATATCGGCATTAGAAGCCACAAAAAATGACACAATCCTATCTCAACGTACAACTGCTAACTCGGCAGACACCAACCAAGAAGAAAAGCTGACCAGCTCGCTGTCATCAGGCAAATGTATTCGCGATGCATTGGGCTATCAGAGGTCAGAGGTCAGCAAAGGCCAGCTCCAGGGTCCAGTCCGGCCCACCACGGACTCCCTCTCTCCCTGCCCCTCCCCCACTAGCTCAGGACTCTTTACATGTTGATAGGAGCTGATGTTTTTGAGCATCACACGTGGCCAGGCATGAAGACACGCACTTTGCATCCCTGTCAGACCGATCTCTAAGGCAGGTGTTATTAAGCCCATTCTAGAGCTAAGGAAACCGAGGTTCAGGCAGATGCTGTGACTTGCCCTTGAAGTTGGAAGACAGAGGAGCTGGGGTGTAGGCCCAGAGCTATCTGACCCTAAAGGACATGTATGGGCTTTCCACCATGCTAATCTGCCTTATGCCAAGACTCTAACCCAGCGGTTCTCAACCTGTGGGTCGTGACCCCTTTGGGGGTCGAACGACCCTTTCACAGGGGTCGCCTAAGACCATCGGAAAACACATATATAATTACATATTGTTTTTTGTGATTAATCACTATGCTTTAATTATGTTCCATTTGTAACAATGAAAATACATCCTGCATATCAGATATTTACATGACAATTCATAACAGTAGCAAAATTACAGTTATGAAGTAGCAACGAAAATAATTTTATGGTTGGGGGTCACCACAACATGAGGAACTGTATTAAAGGGTCGTGGCATTAGGAAGGTTGAGAACCAGTGCTTTAACCCATAGATCAAAAAGTAGACGCATGTCCCATTTGGTGTATCCCAAATGTCGTATAGCCCATTGGGTTGTGTCCTGCCTTTGCCCGAGGCTCCCCTGTAAGGTTTGCTAAGATGCTGAGGGAATGTGGCTCAGCTGGGGGTACCCTCCCCTAACTGCGTATAGGATGTTACTACCAGCTGACCATCTCTGGAGAGCCCCAAGCTTTCTGTAGAGAAACACGGCATTTCATCCGGTAACATCCGGGACTCCTGCCTCGAGGGAAAGGGGTGGTGCTTCCGCCCCAAGGTCTGCAGCGTGTGCCGGGGAACTGGCACAAGCTTCAACCACCCATACGGCTGTTCCACCCATGATGCTCTCGTCATGCTCCTACAGAAGAACTCCCAGCGTGTCTCCATGTGTGGTCCATGGACCACCTCCGTGGGCCTCACATGCTTGTGAAAAAGGAAGGTTATTGATCTTCTGAGTCCAAGTCTCTGTGGGTGGGTCACAGGAATGCACCCCACCCACTGCCTCCAAGGGCATTTAATAAATGGCTACAGAGGAAATGAGGGTGAAGACGAGGAGAACGGGGCATCCTTCTCCTCATCTACTCCTCTTGGGCTCCTCCTTGTCCTCACAGGCTGAGGTCAAGGTCGGTCAATTACAAGAAACTTGGAGTAGCTATATTAACACCAAAGTGGGCATTGAGATAATATACATCATGGATTTAAATAGGGTCCTTATCCTATATAACAAAACCCTGATATGCAAATTGACTGAACGGCGAAACCTCCGGCAGAATGACCAGTCGCCATGACACGCACTGACCACCAGGGGGCAGATGCTCAATGCAGGAGCTGCCCCCAGCCCAAAAGCCCCAACCAGCAGTGGCGGGGGGCGGGGCTGGTGAGCAGGTGGCACCAGGCCAGCCAAGGCAGATGCGAGCAGGGGCCCTGATCACCCCGCCGGTCGCCCCCCAGATCGGCTCTGATCGCCGGCCAGGCCTAGGGACCCTACCTGTGCGCTAATTTTGTGCATTGGGCCTCTAGTACTATAATAAAAGGTTCAATTCACTATGTAGATTTAAAAATTCTAAACTTGGGGAGTTGGGTGGAGGGAAAAGGGAGAAAATGGGAGACTCTGTAATACTGTCAGCAATTAAAACAAATAAATCCTAAATTTGTTCATACATGCACCCAATCAAGTTGCCTCGTGTGCATAACTTCTAAAATCTCCTGGAAATATAGGGAGAAACTGACAAGCCCACCAACATAATGGCACATTTCAACACTCTTTAATTAGTCTCGATAGACTTAGCGGATGGAAAGCTGATTAAAATCTAGAATATTTCAACAATACTATTGCCAAGCTTCCAGCATTGGGTATCTATAAGCCCTGTGCAAATACAGACTCCACCTTCATCTCAAGCAGGTATGAAACCTTTATAAAAATTGACCTCCTAGACGGCCCAAAAGCAAGTTTCCATAAAATTCAAATGAGCAGCACCATACAGACCACATTTCCCGACCACAAAGTTATATCAGAAGTCAACAATTAAAAGATAAAAACATCGACACACATTTGAAAATTTAAAATAAGCCTCAAAGTAAATCATGGGCTAAAGGAGAAAAAATAACAGAAATTTAAAATCCTGCCGATTGAATAATAATAATAATTAAAATAATAATAATTGTGTTTCAAAACTTGCTGGGTGCAGTCAGAAAAGCACAGAGAAGTACATCTATAGCTTTAAAGACTGAGACCAGAAAAGCCTGGAAGTCCCTGGGCTGAGCGCCCGACGGAAGTTGGGAAAAGCACAGGGGGAGGATAAATCCAAGAGGCAGAACAAATAACAATGCAGAGAAGTTAATGAGAGAGAAAGTGAAGCGTCACAGTTGGCCCTTTGAAGTCCTACCAAAACAAAGGCCCTCCTGCTGAGGTTGACGCAGCAAAATCAGGGAAGACACAAATCACATTAGAAATAAAAACAGCACAAAAGTGAAGATCTTTCTAGAGAGCCCAGAGCCCACGAGAGATTCAGTCCAGACTAAGACTCAGGCTGAGTCCTTTGTCCAGGACCCACACAGGGCACTTCCCTGTGTAATAGACAGTGAGGACAGAATGCCGGTGGCAGGGACATCAGCGCTGGCCCACCCGCTGGCCTTTTGTCCTGGGTCAGATGAGAGAGAAGCAGAGCAGAGACCCGTGGAGCACGGAGCACGCAGACAGCCCAGCCCAGCAATGAAGCAGCCGCTGCTCCCCAAATGGACTCTCCTTGATTGGGGGGGGGGCGGGGGGAGGACGAGTTGGTCTATTTCTCAAGGCGCCCTGAAGCCCGGCTCCCACTGAGCGACTCAGAGGAGCTCCCGCCCTCCCTCGGCGTCCACGCAAGCACTTCAACATCCTGACGTGAGTTCCAAAGACTCGCTCCTGGGCGATGACCTGACACCTTTGGGTGTTGGGCCCGGACTTCCCGGCATAGCACCCTGCTCTGGCCGGCCCACGTCTGCCAACCGGAGAAGGGTGAGATGCGGACGTTAGGAAGGTCTGCCCGCAGGATGTTAAAAGCAGATGAACTATCAGGGCCCTG
>NW_005873077.1:21296-24395 GCF_000147115.1 Myotis lucifugus
CCGAGCGTCCGGCGAGCCCTTTCCAGGAAACGAAGGCTCATCCTCCCGTCTGCTGCCTGGGTGACGGTCGTCCTGACACCCTGAAACGAAGCACAGGGCACCTCAGCCAGGAGACCCCGTAGCAACAACGTGGGAGCCTCGAGGAGAGTCCCTGTGGGCTCTGAGGTGCTACTGACCGGGTGTCTTGCTGCCTGACTTGCTCCAAGGACAGAGGCTGCACGGAGGAGAGGGGACCCTCTTACAACCAAGCCCCATGCCTGACCCAACTCGGCTGAGCTAGGTCTGGGCCTGGGTCTCCGCAGGTCCTGTCCCCTCTCCTGCGCAGGGACCTCCTCTGTAAGCCCAGGACCATGATACCCGCCCCCCCACATGGTTCGAGGATGACACAGCACAGTCACACGGAGACAGTCTGGCGTCTGGCTGCCTCCGCCTTATATACTCCTCCCCGTGATAAGTATGTTCAACTGCACGTCTCTGAGAGCATGTTGGGCACATGGTGTTAGCCAAAGACAGAACTGAAGTTCCTTTAACCATTCGGACAGAATATGGAGGAACAAGAGCGAACTGGGTCGTGTTCTAAACCAAAGATAGCAAACTACTGGCCGCGCAGAACCGAGCGGGGATGAGCTGTTCCGGATGGCTGACTTCCCGAGGAGGTGGGGGAGCTTCCTCTCCAGGATCAACGAATTCAAAACAAACCAGAAGAAGCAAACAACTCGGGAGGTTTTAAACAATCTCTCTAATACACTTCAGAACTTGCCGGCGGCCTGCAGGAGTGCATTCCGAATGGTTTTACTTTTCCTTGAAGATTTTTTAAAATATATATTTTTATTGATTTCAGAGAGGAAGGGAGAGGGAGAGAGAGAGAGAAGCATCCATGATGAGAGAGAATCATGGACCGGCGGCCTCCTGCACGCCCCACACTGGGGATCGAGCCTGCAACCCGGGCCTGTGCCCCGACCGGGAATCGAACCCTGATCTCCTGGTTCATAGGTTGATGCTCACCCACTGAGCCCCGCCTGCCGGGCTTCCTTGAGGATTTTTGTCCTTGTTCTGAGCACAGCGAGCAGCCACCCAATGACGACCCTGACGGCATATGCAGGGCCGCAAAGGGCTCAGCCCAACCCGTCATTTTTCAGACTCGAAGGAACGCTAAGCCCTGAGGGGCTGGTTCACCCACACGGCCCAGCTCCCCGCAGTCAGGGCCCGACCCGGTCTCCTGCCCTCCCGCCTCCCCCACTGCCTTTTTGGAGCCACTGACCTAGAAGAGACCACCCCACCGTCCTTGAAATAATCCCAGAAAGCTTGCAACCACCTCAGCACCCCAGAATGTTGCTGGCGTGTCTGTCTGGGCTTAACTCACACATTCTGTGTCTCCCTTCTCCGATGTTCATAAACCACGTGTGCTCCTGCAAACGCCACTCGAGTGTGCGTGCATTTTGCCTTTAACGTTCACTGTACTTTGTTTGAGATGTATGTACATGCCTTTAAAAGTCAGGTGTCTTCTCTCCCAGCCCGGTCTCCCGGCTGGCCTGGGAAGTAAGAGCTGAGCAGCCGCGCTGAGTGCAACAGAAGCCGCAGGCTAACACCGAGGCTGGATGCAGGCTCCTGCCCTGTCCACACCCCATCCACGTCACCCACTGCCCCTGGGAAGCCCCGGCAACAAGACCACTGCAGCTTATAAACGCGCCGTGGATGCAGCAGCAACGGCAGCACCTCAAACACAGGCACACGCCCCTGCCCGGCTGGGCTGCTGCGGGGTTTCAGCTCCAGAGCCCTGAGCTTGGGACCACTCCAGGGCGCTAACACCCACCCACGGCATCTACCAGGCAGTCCTCAAAGACCACAGCCCAGCCCCAGCCCCAGCCTCAGCCCCAGAGAGATGAGGTCGGAAGGCCAAAGAACACCACTACCAGCGGCTGAAGCCACAGTTTGACTCATTCAAGTAGGTGCTTAAAAGAAACTATTAATGTCAATAAATAAAGACACCATTTTTTTCTTTCCCAGCCTGCCTGAGCACATGCAATCGTGTGTTTTTGGTTTTTTTTTTTAATTAAATGGATCCCTGATTACAGACAAAGTTCAATAAAACGGCTCCTCCCTCCTCCCAGGCTCCTGGGGGCTGTCCCTGTGTCTGCGGCTCAGGAAGGAGAACCAACCTGCAGGCTGCCCAGCGCAGGAGCAGGCCTGCCCGGAGGGGGTGGGAGTCACCTGCCCCAGTGCCCTGCCTGCCTGCAGCACCGACGGAAATGTGGGGACTGCTCCCCCCTTGCCCCCGGCCCCCGCGGCCACCACTAGCGAGTGGCGTGTCCATTTTATAGGGCAGGTAGCCTTTCCTGTGATTTATTCGCAGAGAAAAAATTAAAATCGTTCAGAACCGCCGCTTTCCCAACGCCTCTCGGCGGCTGCTCTTTGCCCCACAGCAGTGTGACCAAAACCATGTCCTGGGAGAGCCTGGACCTTTGTCCCCTTGCGGTTCAGATCATCGCTCTGGCAACTGGAGAAAGTGGCGCTGCCTTCAAAGGGTGTCTCTCCTTCCCTCTGCCCCGCCCCCACCCCCACCCCCACCCCCACCAGGAGCCCATGGACCAGCTCAGCCTCGGCCAGGGAGGCTGCTGCTCTCCCCCGCCAGCGGCCCCCCCAACTTCCATGAGTGCAAACGCTTCTCAGGGATAACGGACATCGCAGGGATGCTTAGACGCCTCCGAGGGGGCGGGGGAGGGGGGCGAAGTGTCCCCGAACCTGACTTCTCCGAGCTTCCTTCCCACCCGAGTCCCAGCTTCTCTCTGTTCACTGGTGGAGGGAGACGCACGAGGGCACTTCGCGGGCATTGACGACGCAGCACTTGCAAGAGGGGATGGCCCAGGTCGGTCCCCAAAGGTGACCCCAGGTGCCAGCGCGCAGGGACCTTCCGGGCGTCCGTGGGGGCGCAGCGCCCGTCCCCTCCCCTCCCCGCCATCCCCGCGGCGGCGCTCACCTCGCTGATCACGGTGGAGTGGGCCTGGACGTAGCGCCAGCCGCCCCGACAGGGCACGAGCGGCGCCGAGCGGTTGGGGAAGGCGGCGAGCGAGTGGGCGCAGCTGAGCGCGGCGGTGGCAT
>NW_005873077.1:24983-32001 GCF_000147115.1 Myotis lucifugus
CCAGGGGCGCGCCGCGGGGCCGGGTGGGCGCGGAGGGGCCGCGGGCGCCCGGCCTGGCTGAGCGCCATGCGCGCCGGGACCGGCCGGGTCTGCGAGTGACAGGCACAGCCTCGGGCCTGGCGCGCGGCTCCATTCGGTCCCTGCCAGCAGCTGGCGGGCTCCAGGGGAAGAAAGTTCCGCGTCACCACTACTCCCGGCTCCTTGGACTTGGCCACTTGGCCTCCGGAGTTCCGAGTGCAGCCCTGGGAACTGGCGACGCGCACCCGGGTCGGCGCCCGTGCCCTGAGTCGCTTCTCCAGCCCCCTCCCCGCGGGGCACAGAGGTGGCTCCACGCAGCCCTGGACCCGGCAGCCGGTTCCCAGGACCCTGAACCGATGGCACAGGCAGACCACGCGGTTCTACTGTGAAAGTGTCAGCGAAGGGCCTCTGTGTTAACTGCTATCGCCTGCAGGCTCTCTCCCGGCCTCCTTCTAGACGGAGCTGTCTTTAGTGCCGCTTTCAGGGGCTTGGCAATGCCCGCCCCTCCCCGACAGGGCATGCAGGGGAGACCCAGTTTCTGGATCTCCATGCCAGCCTCCGCAGGGAGAAGGCAGGCTGGGAACGCTGCAGGCATCACGCAGATCCGGACTCACCTCTCACTCTGTGGGACTGAGACGCTGAATGGCACATTCATTGGAAAGGATGCCGTGGAGACACCTGGTTGAGATGGAATAGTGCTCTCACACACAGGAGGGGCGCAGCGGACGCCAGTGCTGCCCGGCCTCGGGGGTGGAGGAGACACCGTGTTTGCTCCTCATCTGTTGCAGACCAATAGGTGGTCTTACTGGGCATGAACAGCTGCCTCTCACGAGGCACAACCACATCCGAAAAGGTCTGCACCCTGTTCCCGAAGCCGGGCCCAGCGGTCACACACCTGGATGCCGTGGGGACGTCAGTTCGGTATAAAAGCTTCTTAATGCTGGTCAGTTTCTGCACTTACCTCAGGGCAGACAGAGAACAGTTCACAGACCAGCCCTCACAGTGCGTCCTACGCACTCCCTTCTGTGTAAAGGAGCATACAGATGCCTCCGTTAAAATTCTTTATTTTACCTGGGCCCTGGCCGGTGTTTCTCGGTGGTTAGAGCGTCAGCCCGAGGCCTGAGGGTCTTGGGTTTGATTCCCAGTCACGGGCATGTACTTGGGTTGCAGGTTCGATCCTCAGCCAGTAAACCAGTCGCTGTGTCATCTCTTTCACTGTAAAATAACTATAAACATGCAATGAGTTCGAGGTCTATTTTCCTTAAAATACAAAGACAAAATGTACAGTAATCCAGGTCATGTTAGTGCAGTGCATATGTTAACACACGTTTCCTAATGCAGGTGGTTGGAGGCCAGAAGATGAAATACTCAATTTTGCGAGAGTTAAAGCTATGTCTTCATGGGAAAAGGTGGAAGTTACCTGAAAAATCCAAAACAACCCCTTTTTAAAATGTGGCCCAAAGGAAGAGGATGAGGAGAGCAAGACCCGCAGGAAATGTTGGTGTAAGTGGCAATGTTATCTGGCTGCTGGGCAGGACTATGTACAAATACACCTGTTCTGGCTTTTTCTGGCTTTTTGTTGAATTGATTGTGGTTTAGATGGTTTTACCATTTACCTTGCGTATAGCGATTGGAGGGCTACATGTGAGACGCCATCACACATACCATCACAAATACCACGCGGGGAGAAGGCCAGGCGCTGAGAGAGGCTTGTAGGTCAGGACCCGTCCGAGGGGCACGGGGCGGGGGTTGGGGGGTGTTGATAACAGGCCTTGGCCGCATTCTCATTCTTAGACTCTGGGGTTTAGGGTCTAAATTCTCATCCCAACTGTACAGTGAGATGAAAGGTATGTGGGACGTTCATTTTTCCCAAAAACAGGTTAGAGTCTCTGTATGACGCAGATCTGCCTCCGCCCGTGCAGAGCGCGCTGCACGTGGCTCTCCGCACGGAGGGGAAAGCCGGCCGTCTCCCGGTCAGCTCTGGGCGGCAACCACATCGAAGCCCCTTCTCGTTCTCCTGGAGGGGTCCTCAGAAACGACAGGTCCCCACCTACACTGACCGCACTCCCTAAGGCAGGCTGCCCCCCATTCCAGGCCATCACCCTCCCCAGCCGTCCCTCCCAGCTGTCCCTCCCTCCCCACTCCCATCTGACCGCACATCCTCCAATAGCTCACGGAACAGACTCTGCACCCAGGACTGTACCATGCGCTTCACCCCTGATCCCTTCTGCTCCTCAGAACCCTGCTAGGTGAGGATTAACAACAACAAAATTAAAATGACTTCACTTGGGGATTTAGTACAAATTGATAATTAGTCCATAACATTATCATAACCATGTATGGTGCCAGGCGGGTACCACATTTACCGCGATGATCACTTACTGTGTAGTTTATGTAAGGTGTAAGCACCGGGTTGCACACCTAAACTACTATAATATTGTATGTCAGCTGTAACTGAAAATAAAAAATGATGAAAAATAATAAATAAAATAAAAGACCTCACTCAGTTTATAGCAGCAGGTGGGACTAGGACCCAGGCCCACACGCTATTAGACATCACTATCTCAGTTTAATTTTTAAAGTCGTTATTTCATAAATAACTTTGGGGACTACAAATGTAATACATTCTAGAAACTGCAAAGAAAATCTTTACCTTTTAATACCAAAATTAAAGTAATTTGCATAAATATAAAATCTACTTAGCCTTTAGTCGAATAACATTGTCAGTTAAGTTTTTTAGAGTACTATATAATGGGAGATTTTGTTGTAAAAATAAAGATTTTTTTTTTTTTGCATTTTAACACTGGAAAAAGAAATGATCTAATCTTCCAAAGCATTACCCTTGTTTAGGAAAAGAAAAAAGGTAACCGGTTGACCCCGGGGAAGCTCCTTCCCGAGGTCACGAGGGCGTGTCAAGGTCAGCGGCCCGGTCTCAACCGCACCCCATGACCATGCAGGAGCCGGTTACTGGGGAAACGGGGTGAAGGGCACACAGAAACTCTCTGGGCTATTTTTGCAACCTCTTGTGAGCCTGAAGCTATTTCAAAATAAAAGGTTATTTTTACAAAAAAGGTAACGAGGACCAGTGGGGAACACGTGTGCCAGAACCGCCTGTGCCATGGGGCTCTTCCTTTCAAGGACACGCCCTCCCTGCGCCCAGGCCCAGGCCCTCCTCCGGCTCCCCTCCCTCCTCGGTGTCACAGTGGCTCTGGGAATCCCCTCCAGAACTCGGGGGCTACATCGAGTCACGGGCTCAGAGTCCTCGGGGAAGGCGTCCTCGGGGAAATGCTGCCTTTTTCGCAGAATCAATTTACAAGTGCGGGCTCAGAGCCACAGGCTGCTTCGAAATAAGCGCTCGTCCTTAGATGGGCAAATAAGAAGTTCTTACTAATACAACCACCACTCACGGTTCCCTAAGCCAAGATCTTAACAGAAGGCTATGACCAGCCCTCCTCGCTGGTTTGGCTCAGTGGATAGAGCATCGGCCTGTGGCCTGAAGGGTCCTGGGTTCAATTCCGGTCAAGGGCACGGACCTCAATTGCAGGCTCCATCCCTGGCCCTGGTTGGGGCCTGTGGGGAAGGCAACCAATCGATGTGTCTCTCTCACATTGATGTTTCTCTGTCTCTCCCCCTCTCTTCCACTTTCTCTAAAAATCAATGGGAAAATATCCTCGGGTGAGGATTAACAAAATAAAACGAAGACTATGACCAAAAAAAGAAGAAAAAAAAAGTGTGTTTCTTCTACTTCTTTACTGTTATTGGTATTAATTATTGATTTTACTACAAAAGGCTTGTTGTTTTTGCTTAATAAGTACAGTCACACGGGGCATGTAGGGTTCTGTGTGTGCATTTCATAACACACCTACAGACACACCGGAGTGGTTCATATTCGAGAAGCTGGGCCTCCTGGTCACCCCAGCCTGTCGCAAGCACAGCTCCCATCCCCTCACTCCCATCCTCACGGCAGCAGGCTCGGTCCTTCTCTCCTGCCTCGGGCATCTCTGGAGTCCCCAGGGCTCCCCTTTATGTGCGCCCCACATGCAGTCGACAGTTCTCTGCTTCCTCCTGTGCCCTGCAGGAATTTCCGAGACAACGGCGGTCAGGGTCTTCCGTGTCCTGCGGAGTCGCATCCCATTCCTGGGCTGTCCTCAAGCCAGAGCCCGTGTTGGAAAGGAAGGCCTTCTCCCTGGTCCAGGAGGGAGTAGACCACGCTTCTCGGGGCGGGGGGATGGGGTGATGGGCATGAACTGAGTTTTGTCTTATGTGAAACTATAGAACAGGATGGTGATGTGGACAGGGGGCAGGCTTTTGTTTCCTTTTTCTTGTTTTTTTGTTTTGTTTTGTTAATCCTCACCCAAGGATAGTTTTTCCATTGATTTTTAGAGAGTGACAGGGAGGGAAGGAGGGAGGAAGAGAGAGAGAGGGGGGAGTGGGAGTGGAGGGGACTGGCCGGGCGTCCCCTCAAGCCTCACCCGTCCCCTCATGCCCACTGCTTCTCACCTCCCGTTTATCCCTCGGGCTGTGTTTGACCCCCAAATACAGTCAGGGTTCAGACTCTTTCCCACAGGCCTCTTGGCTGCAGTTGGATCAGAGGGCGTGCCTGGGCATCCGTCCTTAAACGTTCTGTGTGCCTGGAACATAGAGTGTGACGGTGCTCACCTATTCGGCCAGCGGGTACACACCTGCCTCTCAGCTCCAGCCCCGCCCAGCTCTCTGTCACGTGCCAACACTGGCCTTCCCACTGGGGTTTTCCGTACCCACTCATCTGCCATCTACCCTCCCGGGTAAGACCTCCTTCCCAGTTACTAAGGACCTTCATTGATGCCTCAAACCCATGCCAATTCCTACCTATATCTTTCATCCTCTCATCTGAAATGCCATCTCTTTTCACTGTCTTCTGCCTATACACATCTACTATATAGACACACACTTATATCATTAATATCTACACCTGTGTCTTTCTTTATATATATATATATATATATATATATATATATATATATATATATATATATATATAATATTGGTTTCAGAGAGGAAGGGAGAGGGAGAGAGAGATAGAAAAATTAATGATGAGAAAGAATCATCAATTGGCTGCCTCTTGCACACCCCCTACTGGGGATCGAGCCCACAACCCGGGCATGTGCCCTTGACCGGAATCAAACCCGGGACCCTTCAGTCCACAGGCCGACGCTTTATCCACTGAGCCAGACCAGCGAGGGCGACGCCCATGTCTTTGTAACAACACGGCTAGGATTCCCCGTCCAGTCTTAGAAACCACTCACTCTCATTGAATCTAGTTTCCTTGTTGGTAAACTTGAGGTAAAGAACAGCATTAAACCCCTCAGGTCATAGGGAGAAATAAGTAAAACCGTGTAAGCTGACAGTTCAGCACAGTCTTTATTGGACAAAAAGAAGGGTTCAATCGACGTGTTAACTATTTTTCAAAATTCTTTCCGCTTGCGAGTTGCACTCAGCCCTCCTTCCCCGGCCTCTTTGCTAAACCCCACTTGTTCCTCTGACTCCGGAGTATCCGTGCCCAGCTCGGACCACTCTGCTCAGTGCACGCCCTCAGCGGGAGCCACGCCCTCCGACTGTGTCCCACACATCGTCCTCCTGTCTCCTCATGGACAGCCAGGAGCACATGGCAATACGTGTTCCTCTTGTCCGTGTTTCCCAACGCAACGCCGGACACCTCACGGGACAGTCTACAAATCACCCGTCAGCTCTTGTGATATTTTAAGGGATACTCCATGACTCATTCGGTGAGTGTCTGAGAATATTTATACTCCCTGAACCTCTTTTTTAAATGCTTTGCTCTAATAATATCTTCCCCCCACACACGAGTGGGGAAAATTAGTCTTCGATGGATTCCAGAAATGATTCTTTCCTATTCACCCAAGAGAGAAAGCCAGGATCTCACGTCATCGAAGTGGGCCCCGACGCCTGACGCCGTGGCTAATTTCTGTTCCACTGACGTTTCCTGATGCGCTTCTGTTCCGCCGGTCCGGTCCCGGGAAGGTGGTGCCAACACCAGTTCACAGAGGAAACTTGGCAGGCGGGTGGGATCTATGCCCTGTCGCCGCCCGGGCATTCTCTAGGCCCCATGGCGGGGTCCGCACTCTGCGTGGGGACAGATGTGCGCTCCACACAGTGCATGGATGTGCCAGATCCAGCGAGAGACAAGCTGATATCGATGAAATCTTCCCACTTGGATGGTTGACAGCTGTGAATGTTGTCTTCCGCAGATGTGATGTCCAAGGCGATCAGCATCATCCTCACTCACAGGCGAAATGACGCCAATGACGCCAGTGGGAATCGCAATGACTCTAAGGACGATTCTTCAGGTGGCAAGTCCCTTCGTCACAGTATCAGTTAATCCGGGCATTTGGGGAATTTGGCTCAGGAGAGAAATGTGAGGTTGAGCCTCTAAAATCCAGCTCTGTGCTGGTATCAGCCTTTTAGGAAAGGCAACCCTAACAACCATGAGGAATGGAAGCTGCTCCAGATGTTACTGAACGAACAGCTGGGCAGTGCACCCTCCTCACGGGGACAGTCCAAAGTGTTAGGATGTTAAAGAAAGATCAGGTAACAGGAGCTCACCTGTAGGAATCCACCAGACACGTGGACTTCTTAAAGGAGCGCCTTTTAACTTTTAAACAAGAAGCGAGGGTTTTAGTCAGGGCTGTGTGTACGGACGCACCGAAGCTCAGAGAACCAGTCTGGGGCCTGCTGAACTTTGAGCCCCAAGGGCACCCGGCTGAGCCACTTGATTGGCAGCTCCCTGCTCCAGGAGAAAGCAGTCTGGGCAGCAGATCAGAGTTTTGCCTGTGTCTTTCATTTCTTTCCTTTTTCACGAGAAGTTAAACATGCTTAGGTCTCTGTACTCAAAGAGGAGAAAAGGGGAGGGAGATGGGGAAGAAGAAAGGGAAGGGAAGGGAAGGGAAGGGAAGGGAAGGGAAGGGAAGGGAAGGGGAGGGGAGGGGAGAGGAGGGGAGGG
>NW_005873078.1:0-31082 GCF_000147115.1 Myotis lucifugus
GATCAAAAGTAAGAGAAACATATGTTAATAAGAATTAACTACATTATTTCAAAACCAATTTTCTTTAACTTTCAAATTGGTTATCATACAACTATATGTTATTAAGAGGAAGATAAAAAATGTAAATATTCTCAAAATTAAACTCTAATCAGTTCTTCAAATGATTTAGTATAAATGTCACAGCCTCACATCAAAGTCTTTTGTGTTGTGATCTCAGCCCACTTCTTCAGCCCATTCCTCAGTGACCTCTGCCCAGAATCAGTGCTCTGGCCAAACTATTTGCTCTTCTCCAAACCCCACAGAATTTTTCTCTGCATTTGTTCCTTCAGTTTCCTTTTCTTCTGCTCCTTTGCCTGTTTTTGAAATCCTCCCCATCTTTCAAGGTCTACCTGGACTGCCTCTTCCTCCTTTGAAATCTCTCCTGGTCCCTTCCCCTCCCACCTTTTCTAAATTAAAGACAACTACTTTCCTTAGATGGGTTACGTAGGGACAGCTTAGATATATGAGAAGAGATCTTAGATGCAATTGTGTCTAGTCCACCTATGTGACAGTTGGGAAACTGAGCATCTCAGAAGTTGGCACAGCCGGCCTGAGGTCTCCCAAGAGCCCTGTGATCCAGGTCTCCTGACACTGCAGTACTCAGTCCCATTTACCTCGGGCCTCTTGGGTTCATTCCAGTTTTATAATCACCTATAAAGTATAAGTGGCAGTGATGCTGACCAAGGGGTTTAAGAATGCAGCAGACTAAAAGATTTTTAAAAGAGATGAAAGAAGCAGAATTCTTTTCCTGATTATATGTAGATTCCTTACATGGTTTATTCCGTTTATTTAGAGTAATTTCTAAATTGCTTTTGCTTTGAATATATACCCTGAACATGCCTGAGGCAGGCATTCACTAGAGGTGGAATGATCCAGGGCTACCACTGAGCCCATACTCATCTGCCTCTAGGAAGCTAAACTACAGTAGTCAGCCTCCAGCCCCATAATGCACACAGCCACAGCTGCAGCCAAAGTGAGTCTAGGTAACCCCCTCGCCACACTGTTCCTTAGGTGGCCTCCAGATCCTTGAGAACAGGTTATTTGGGAGTCAGCCAACCGCTTGGTGTTCTAAGCTTTCTGCTGCTACACTGGGTAGGAAAGTCAAAGTCCTGGGGATGAAGCCTTTACCTATTCCTCCCTGGTGTGCAGTGAGAGGTGTCAGAAAGCAGATCCTAATGTTTGCCCCACACACAGTCTCACATTTTTTATGAATTTGATTTTGTTCTCTCCCCCGCCCGCCCATTGCCTTTGAGAGTTAGGACTCAGTATATTCTGCATTCTTTTTCTTTTATTCTTTTTTATTTTTGCATGCTTGCTCATAACAAATACTGTGGGAGAGAAACCCCACCTCCCTGGGTAGAATTCTGACAGCTGTTGACACAGCCGCAGCTTTGAAGGCGGTGCCTGTGTCCACTTGTCAGGGCCGCCTTCCCAGGATGCTGCTCCTGCACTGCTTCTGCCTGGTCTCTTGGGGTAATCATTCATAGTGTTTCACATTGAACTTGATCCCTTCCTCTAAATGAAAAGCAAAGCTAAACCCTTAGACCAGTGGTTCTCAACCTGTGGGTCGCGACCCCTTTGGCGGTCGAACGACCCTTCCACAGGGGTCGCCTAAGACCATCCTGCATATTAGATATTTACATTATGATTCATAACAGTAGCAACATTACAGTTATGAAGTAGCAACGAAAATAATTTTATGGTTGGGTCACAACATGAGGAACTGTATTTAAAGAGCCAGAAGGTTGAGAACCACTGCCTTAGACCCTGGGCCCAGAAAGGGGTAGTCCTGACAAAAGACTAGAGGGATGCTGAATTGTTTGTGGCAACAAGCTTTGAATTCTGCTATCCCTGCTTCTTCCCTCAAGGCACGTGCCTTTGTTCTCTCTCTCTCTCTCTCTCTCCCCTAAGCTCCAAGGGCCCTTCTTTTGCCTCTGTAATTTGTTTCCTGAGCCCACGCAGCCCAGCTGGCTCACTTTTCCTACCTCTTGGACTTTATAAATAAACTTTGCTTTTGTTTGGGAGAAAAAATGAGTACCAGAGTCTGTTGAGATCACTCATAATCTCAATATCTCATAGTCTTTAGCCATACTCATGGTAATTGTGCAAACTTCTGAGAATAAGCAGCGTCTACATATGACCATTGAAGAGCCTTCTTCCTTCGGTGCAGATTGATTTCATTTGAGTTTCATTTCAGCCTGCAACCATGGGTGTAATCCTTCGAAGAGCCAGTTCTCCCTATATCTTTGAGCTAAAAATGAATGTCCAGATGTGTCTCTTCAGATTGCTTTCTCTCTAAGCCTGCCAAAGGGAATGAGCTAGAGTTCATTGGCATGCAAGAGAGGGTATTTAATATTTATGAAGGGGGCCAGATGTTCAGGACATTTCACATCGCATCAAGTTAGACATGGTCCCTATTTTGATAAACTCACTTTCAGATAAATTATGAGTACCAGGCCATAGGAACAACAAATTGCCAGTCAGTTCTCTGTCGTGTGATCCAGTTGAAAGTGCTTTTCATTTAAAGCAGCGGTTCTCAACCTGTGGGTCGCGACCCCTTTGGGGGTCGAACAACCCTTTCACAGGGGTCGCCTAAGACCATCGGAAAACACATATATAATTACATATTGTTTTTGTGATTAATCACTATGCTTTCATTATGTTCAATTTGTAACAATGAAAATACATCCTGCATATCATATATTTACATTATGATTCATAACAGTAGCAAAATTACAGTTATGAAGTAGCAATGAAAATAATTTATGGTTGGGGGTCACCACAACATGAGGAACTGTATTAAAGGGTCGCGGCATTAGGAAGGTTGAGACCACTGATTTAAAGGCTCCTGGTTCAAGGCAGGTCCCTATCACCCACTTCCTCTGTGGCCCCCAGCTAACCCAAGAGGCAAAAGAGCTGCAAGTCATAGAGGTGATTTTGGTTAACCCAAACGTATAATTCTTTCCCTCCAGGGGGCAGCTCCACCAGCAGTGCTGTGAAAAGTGGACCCTGGTTAACGATGAGACCCAAGCCAAGATGGCCCGGATGGCTGCTGCAGCTGCATGGGGTTTAGGTAAGGCTTCCCTCATAGGCACCCTAGTCAGTGTGGGGAGAGTGAGGCTGGGTGCTCACATCAGAAAAGAAAGCAAGGTACTGCGGCTGCAGGTAGGATGTCAGATCTGCAAAAGTGTCAACCAGTCTATGCGCCTGTCTTTTGCATCTGTCCCTACTGGATGATTTTGACTAACTTGTTAGACTTGGGTAAAAATGGCTTTGCACGGGGAAGCCAAGGAAAGCAGTGAGCAAGCATCGAAATTCAGATGACTTCGTGAGGTGTATTTGGTTTTGTTTTGGGTTTGTCTTTTTGCTTTAAACAAGTTACTGGTTTATTTTTTCTCTGATTAAAGAAATCTCAAGGTAGGACTTCCCAGACTAGTATTCTGTCTCCATTGTCATTAGCCTTTTTCCATATTTCTGCTTTGCATGGGGCCTCTGTGTTCAGTCTACCTCATGATCCAGTACAGTTGCTGGAGCTCCACCCATCATGTCTTTAACCCAAGCAGGAACAAAGAGAGAAGAGAGCTGCCTGTCTCCTTTTATTTCTTAACTTTCCCAACACATATAAAAGTGAAGAAGATCATCTATTGAGCCCCCATATTCCTTTCACTGTCTCTAACAATTATAAACATTTTAGCAATTTTGTTTTCTCTCTTCTCCTCCTTGCTGCCTGCCTTACTCCCATTCTTCAAGTATTTGAAAGCAGAGGTTTCCTTTTAACCCCCACAGACTGTAGATTTCTGACATCAACCCCCAGTTGAGAGGGTGACCAGTGTCTGTTCCAGAGATGTTAATGAGAGGGGGAGGGTCCAGAGGATGTTGCAGGAGAAGAGCTTCACCCATCAAGCCCCGAGGAAGGTTACATAACCTTCCACCCACATTCTATCCCTCTTGAGTCACAGAGCTTATAGCCTTTCCTTTCATGAGCTCTGGGCTGGATCCAACACATTTTTCAAAAATAAATTACTTCCTGAGGAGTCATTGTTTGCTATTTTGCTTTTACCCAGAGGCATAGAGAATGGATGAGCTGCTGGGCAGGAGTGAAAGGCAGGAAAATGCCTTATGAAATTGGCAGCCCTGCAGTTTGCAGCTAATGAAGCTGATATCTTTTCTGCAGATGGTCTTAGAACCCCTGGCATTCGATACATGCTCACCCCACCAGGGGAAGCTATTCCAACTGCATTCCTGGCTGCAACCATTTTCCCACTCGGCCACGACACAGGCTACTGTGCCATGACCTAGGCCATCTTTCTATTTATCTCCTCCCTTCCGAGGCAAAGGTACTGCCAGAGTGAGACGGGCAAACTATTTGTCTAGTCCTGTCCCCTGTCTGGATAATGGCCATTTTCAGTTGTTAAGGGGAAATGTAATTTCCAATGTACCATTGAACTGGGAGATGCTTCACTAGTGAGGAAGAAAGCCATTCCATCTCACCTAGAGAAACCTGAGCAAGTTCTCCAGGTTAATGAGGTACTGCATCAAACCCTCTTGTCATGCGGGCTTCGCACTCAGGCCGTTCCTCCCATCCTTCATGGAGCTCCCTGGGGCAGCGTGGAGTCCTATGTTCAGAAGACAGATGTGGCTTTGTTTGTGGGAATGGGTTGCTCAACCTCACAGAGTGTGGAGGGTTCTCTGTAGGATTTTGATACATCAGGCTCAAGTTTGTCTCGTTTGAACCCCAAGCTAAGTGCAAGTAACAATGACAAGGTCTCTTTGAGATGCTGCCTTTAGCCCAGGAAGTTGGCCACCCTAATGCTTCTCTCCCCCTCCCTCCCCACCGTGTGTGTGTGTGTGTAGGTCAGTGGGACAGCATGGAGGAATACACCTGTATGATCCCTCGGGACACCCACGATGGGGCATTTTACAGAGCCGTGCTGGCGCTACATCAGGACCTCTTCTCCCTGGCACAACAGGTAAAAACCACATGTGTACCCAGACCATCTAGCAAGAAAAAGGTATTTATGTGTGGCCTGTCAGTTCCTAGGCACATGGTGCCTGTGCAAACAGGCTGCTGCCCTTCAGCTCTGGAGTCCGGTTCAGTGAGCTCCTCAGAGAGCATCACTCTCAGAAGAAGCAGGCTGCCAGCACATTAGCCGGGGCCTCTTTCCTTTAGAGAGGGACAAGTGTGTTCCAGAAGGGACCATTGCATCGCTTTCGGAGTTAGCTTCTTGGATGCAATGTCATCACTGCATCCTTCTTACCACTTGCCTTGGCGGTCCTTGCCACAGAGAGAAACTGTTTCATCAGCCATCCCCCCTGCGGCAGAAATCAGTCACAGGTGTCTTCTGGTTCTGTAGGTGTGTCGCACGTTGATGACCTTCCAGAAAAGCCAGTGCTTTATTTGAAAGCCCTGTGCGGACTTGCAGAATGACATAATGAAGCAATCACATCCACCCTGTCGGGCACCAGACTGTCTTGAATGAGGTGCTTGGGTAAATGACCTGAGCAGTTAAAGGATGGGGACATAGTAATTAACCTTAAACATTCAAACAAGGAAAAGCTCTGCATGATGGGTTTTTAACTGGAGAAACAGAGGAGGCTGCAATTGCAGTCCCATTGGCCGTCCCTGGGGCCTTGATTTAGTGACAAGAACTGAGACGTGGGCCATCCAGTCACTGGCCCAAAGCCCCGTTTGTACATTCTTCTCCCAATGTCAGAGGCACCCTCTTCTCAGCCAGAGATGACCCCACCCCCCACCCCAAGCCTCGTGAGTGTTTGCACACTCCAGTTTCACAAATGTGACCCGCAAGGAAAAGTTGAAAGCAGGTAGATACCCAAATTGTCCTCTTGATATGCAAGAGCACAGTGATTCTAAGCACACATTTCCCCTCCCTCATTACCCAAGATTTGGGGTGTTACCATAGATGTTAAGCTTTTGGTTGCCATACATTTCTGTCTTTTCCAAGACACCAGTACTCTTCCCTTGCCGTTCAGCTCTAGGAAGAGGTTTCTTCCCTTCTTTGGTGAATTTTTATCTTTATCATTGGAATTAAAGTGAGACAGGTAACTTCTGCAGCTCATTGAAAAGCCTGAAAATAACAGCACTACCCTCAGCTCCCAAGTCCAGCACTCAACTCCAGGGGCTCCCTGTTTCTCTCCTAGTGCATCGACAAAGCCAGGGACCTGCTGGATGCTGAGTTAACTGCTATGGCGGGAGAGAGCTACAGTCGGGCATACGGGGTGAGTATCGTTTTAGGGGCCCATTCAGCTCTTTTTTTCAGAGTGGGCTACTGAGGACTCACGGGCTGCTGAGCACATGCCTGCGTGTTCTCAGCAGACACCCTGCACCAGGAGTGACTGAAATGAAGCCTGGCTTTCGGATGGCTCATGTGACACTAAGTTGGAATGTGGTTTGCTTTCGTCAGGCCATGGTTTCTTGCCACATGCTGTCCGAGCTAGAGGAGGTTATCCAGTACAAGCTTGTCCCCGAGCGACGCGAGATCATCCGCCAGATCTGGTGGGAGCGGCTGCAGGTGAGCCTGGTAGAAAGCCCTCGGTGGCCAGCCCGCCCTCCTCACAGGCTTGTTTGCTTCGAAGCAAGCCACTCAAAGGCTTTTCACCTGAGCCTTTAGCTATGAGGACTACCGCTTTCTAGCCTCCTTTTATTCTTCTCTGGGAATAGAAGAAAATGTCTTTTTTTATTAAATATATTTTTTTATTGATTTCAGAGAGAAAGAGGGAGACAGAATGAGAGAGAAACATCAATGAAGAGAGAGAATCATTGATCAGCTGCCTCCTGCATGCCCCACATTTGGGGATCGAGCCTGCAACCTGGGCATATGCCCTGACCAGGAATTGATCCATGACCTCCAAGGTTCATAGGTCGATGCTCAACCTCTGAGCCATGCCAGCCGGGTGAAGAAAATGTGTTTAATAAGTGGCACTTAAGGCCAGCCAGTGGAGAATCTTCACCTCAAAATCAGTGGCTCTCAGTTTTAGCTGCAAATAGAGTGAGCTGGGGAGTTTTTAGGAATTCAGATACCCAGGCCACTTTCCTGACCAAATATATCCAAACTTCCGGGGAGAGACCCAGGAGCAGCATCTCTTTAGCCTGATTCCAGTGGATGGCCAGCACTGAGCACCACAGCTCTAAACCCGGCCGCTGGTCACCTGCATCCAGCTCTTCCCATGGCGTTGCCTGATGTTCTCATTGACCAGTGCCGCCGTGTACAGTTCCTCGGGTCATGGTCATCCCATGATCTCTATTCAGACTTTTTCACAGAAGTGTCCAGTCCTAGAGAAGCTTTTCCATGTCCTCCATCAGTGTCTTCATCGTACATTTCTGATCCTTTTAGCATGTGGAGCTGTCGATTCCAGGTCTGGGATTCAGCAGTCTTAGGTGTTCTTGGAAAGGGCAGTTCTCCCATGCCTTGAGCAGGTAGGAGGGGAAGTTCATCGGCAAAGACAGCCTTTGCCACTTCAGAAGCCACTTGTCCCCCTGCTTGTCATATTCAGCCTCCTCCGTTTTAAACTGTTTCCTCTTGGCCCAGTCCACACCTAAATTCTGTCTTCAGAATTTGGTCAATCCAGGTTGCGCTTCCAGGCTTTCAGTAGGCTGTGACAAAGCCTTTTGACTCCAGGCTGCATTCCTGCCTAAGCAGCTCAGGGCACATTCCACTGGAGAGGAAAGAGTAGCGGGCAGAGGATCGTCTGTGAATATAGTAGTCGTTTATGCTCTGAAGTGAGCACATGTAGTTCCTTCACATGTTTTATTAGCAATTATGAAATGCCCAGTGAATGTTTTGATGGAAAATTGTCTGTTGGACACCAGAAAAGAGCAAGCATTGCCCACTTGACTGGTACACACCCTGGTTTCTTAAGTGCCTGTAATGGGGCGAAGAGTTTCCAAACCAGAGATCTGGTGAGTGTGCCAGGCTAACAGTGGGACTTTATCCAGTGGGAGATTTGGAAGGGGAGTGGACTAAATGAGTCTTGGGGAGGGGAGACCCAGGTCTGACTTTACTGTGTCCAAGATACCGTCATCATCTTAAGACTTCACCATTCCTATCTCAGGACAGCAGGATGTTTCTTGGCTGACCAGGGCCAAATTATTTCAACATCTGGGAGAAACTAGCAGATGGTGAGAAGTCTCCAAAACACTCACTCAGTATACATTTTCCTGTTTTTCTAACTTTCCAAATCACTTGTTACACTTAATGGGATAGAAAGATAATGGTCCAAGGCCTGAAAATAAAGCTTTAAGTCTGTGGTAGAAATTTGGCTTTTGTGGATGGCTTGCTGTCAAAACACTCAGCCAACTGCCTAGGCTGGAAAACTGCCATGTTGTGCACAAGTCATCTACGTTGAAATCCCCAGCCAGCATCTCCCTTGGGGCAGTGCGAGAGGTCAACCCTAGTGGCATTGGGTCTCTTCTTGCCTTGGGTTCTTTATTTGGGCTCAGCCTGTGTCCTGTTTGTCACGTTGAAAAGCCTGCCATCATTGCTCCCAGACTTTTAGACCTATTTCCTTGGAGAACAGCTCATTTGGCTTCATGGAACTCACCGATGAAGCGGTAGATCTCAAAAACCATCTCCTCATCTCCCCTAATGGTTGTCTGACTACTGATCAGTGAAGGTGGAAAAGGAGAAGTCACTGCGCTCTCAAAGTCTTTGGATATAAGATTAGCTTGGCTCCTTTGATAACAATTAAGACACTTTTTTTTAATGAAAAAAATGCATACATGTGAATGAATGAGGCACTTCCCCTTATATGTGTAGTTTTCAGTCTGAGACGAACAAAAATGAAGAGGAAAGACTTTCGCCGGGCCAGCGTGGCCCAGTGGTTGAGCGTCGCCCTATGAACCAGGAGGTCACGGTTCGATTCCTGGTCAGGGCACATGCCCATGTTGCGGGCTCAGTCCCCAGTGTTGGGCATGCAGGAGGCAGCCTATCGATGTTCTCTCTCATCATTGATGTTTCTATCTCTCCCTCTCCCTCCCACTCTCTAAAATTAATAAAAACATGGCGGGAGCTGGGGGGGAGGAAAGACTCTAAGCATAAGCAAGGACGAAAGTCTTAGTGCTGGTTTAGGCTCTAATAACCAGAAAAATAAGTGCTACCAACTTGCGAACAACACCGTGTGAAATTTTAATTATTTACACTTCCTTTTATACTTAGTTTTTTGGACTTTGAATGATACGTTTAATTTCTTTGTCAGTGATAGTCATCTTCAACTAGAGAGACTAAAGCAAAGAAAAAAGTTAAAAATGTATTTATAATTCAGAAAAGAAACTTAAATAATTTAATTCCTTTAACCTTCACTGTAGCCCTATGAAGTCGGTATTGTTTATATCCCATTTTACAGATAAGTCACAGGAAGTTCAGTAACCTGTCCAAAGTCACACAGATACTAAGTGACAGAGTCAGGATTCACGTCCCAGAGTCCCTGTTCTCTGCTTCTCGAGTTTTGAGGAGTCCCAGAGAGGGGTTTCAATCACACACAGTACCTGTCACTTGAGAAAGTTCAGATTATAAAAATGAATCTCTTTTCTGTTTCAGGGTGGATCTCCCTGTTGTTTGGGGGTGGGGGGTGGGGTGGGGAGGTTTAAGTGAGGACATATGTAATCCTCACTTCTGAATGTTCCAGGGCTGCCAGCGTATTGTGGAGGACTGGCAGAAAATCCTGATGGTGCGGTCCCTTGTGGTCAACCCTCATGAGGACATGAGGACCTGGCTCAAGTATGCAAGTCTGTGTGGCAAGAGTGGCAGGCTGGTGAGTAACCCCGCCACCCTGGGATGGGGGAGGACGCTGAGGAAGGAATGGCACGCTTGGTCCGGTCCTGTTTATACCCTGACCTCTCTTGTTTTGAAGGCTCTTGCTCATAAAACCTTGGTGTTGCTCCTGGGAGTTGATCCGTCTCGGCAGCTTGACCATCCTCTGCCAACAGTTCACCCTCAGGTGACCTACGCCTACATGAAAAACATGTGGAAGAGTGCTCGCAAGGTCTGTATCTGGATCCCTCAACAGCAGGCCATGTTCTCCAGGAGGCTCACTGGCTCAGCCTCACTGCCTCCTCAAGGCCCCAGAGATAACGGCGTCCACACCATCATGTCAGGGACTTTGCTCCTCTTAGGCAGCTATTTGGCCTGATTTCAAAAAGGAAATCATATTCAGGGAGATACATATATACCATTGACCAAACCAGTGATTTTAATCACAGTTATGTTAGCAAGCAGAATGTGCTGGAACGTAGAAAAAGCGCACTTTCTATCCCTCAGAGAAGATGGGCTGTTCAGTACCTAGACGAGCAGCATGTTTGTGAGACACTGATGAACTTCCACAAGACCAGTTTGGTGTTTCAGACTGCTTGTCTCCTTTCCTGTCAGCAGTTGGGGATTCAAAAGCAACAGCACCCAGAGTGCGATGCTGAAGCCGGTGGGGACAGGAAAGTCATCCTGCAGCCAGTGCAGGATTCCTCCTGCCTTACGTACAGACAGGTCCTTGGGAGACGGATGTGCCTCCTGGGGGGCTGGGGGGGGGGGGGGTTGTAGTTTCTATTAAGCAAGCTTCCTGCATGGTGATGATGATGAACAGAAAGTAGGCCCTGGAGGCAAAATGAGTACCTGCTGTGGCTCCTCAGCCTCCTCCTGTGGAACAGGCGGGGCCCCCACAGTGGGGCCTGCGGTGAGAAAGGAATGTGGAGCAGCCACCAGAGCCATGGCTGCCAGAGAGCTGGTAAAACCGCAGTCGTGCCTGCCCACGGCGTACTTGGGAGATCCTTGGACTGCGTCTAGAAATTGACTTCTTTTGTGGGTTGTTGACCCTGTGACTGTGTCAGCCACCCAGAGTGGGGTGGACAGCCCTGCACCCAGGCACTGAGTCTTTGGGGTTCACTTCAATAGTAATGGCCCAAGTTTCCTTTTGTTTTCTTTTGTTGTTCTTTGGGTTTCTGTTTTGGTTTGTGTTTTTTCAGTCTCTGTAAGCCTCCCAAGCCAAAGCAGTTCTGATTCAAAGCCTGACCTCCCTCCAGGCAAATGAGAAAAACAGAAGGTGCTGGATCTGAATGTAGTCTGGTTTCTTTCCTATGTGCAGCCTCCAAGTCTTTGAATGTCTTGCCGAAGGCAGGCAGAAGGAGCCTTTGGCTAATATATCAACCAGGGAGTGGCTTCTTTCAGCTTAGGACCACAGCCTAACTTCTCCACAGATTAAGGCCTTTTCTTAGGAACCCGAGTTCTGGTGGGAGACCATAAAACCACATGGGTGAAAATTTAGAAACCTATTTAAAGAGAGGTGCTGGGACCTCGAGCCCAGAGCTAGAGATGGCACGTCTTCATAAGAGTTCGGGAGAGCCCAGAGGAGACTGACCGCTGAATAACTGCTAGTGAACAAGTCACCTGTCTCTGTGAGCTTTACTTTCCTCCACTGTAAACGGACTCTCTGCCTGGCCTGAGGCAGATGCAAGTGTTTGGGGAAGAGCAGCCCTGTTCTGCAGGAAAGCGTCAGGCACCGGCGTATGTCATGTAGTGTTTTCTCAGTCAGAATGCTTCACAGAATTTAGCAATAGTGTGCTCTTTCTTGAAATCTCTATCGTCTTGCCCAGAAACCCGCAGGCAGTTAAGAACCAGGAATACCATGCCCAGCTTAAAGCTTGGACCTGACAGAAGCCCCTTCCTTCAATGACAGTTCTGTATCTGTAAGGAGAAAGAATCTTTGTTCTCCTCCTCACTTCCTGGAGTGGAGAAAAAAAAGCATTTTTAATTCCTTGCAAATAAGTTGCCTCCATGCCACAAAGTAGAGAGAGATTAGATTCTCCCACACTGGATAAACGCACTAAACTTAATACTGGGCTTCAGATCCAAACTAATACCCAGCCTCTCCAGTTGGGGCAATTTATTTTTGGCTCAGCACCTTGTTGCATCTCCCAAACAGTTTTAACCGTGGGCTCTGAAAGCTTCTGGCACCAGTTCCCAGTTTAGTTCTCACCTGCTTGATGCGCACACTAGTCACACGAGTGATCTGTCACCTGGTAGTGACTGATCTTTTCAGTACTGTCTCCCAATTCTTGTTTTTTTCTTTCAAATATGGTCAGTGCAGTTCTCATAGAAAGGAAACTAAAGGAACATTTATCACTTCCCAGGTGTGGGATGCTAATGTAGTTCATTTTTCAAAGCCAGTGGTGAGTACTAGAACTCTACGAAGGCAGCTGTCAGGGAAACAGGTGTCTTGTTAGCTTTTGGAACATCTGTGTGTCTGCCCTGTCCTCATGCATGGATTCGCTGCCTGATAAAGTGTTTGTCACATCGTTCTGGCTCGGGGTTAGCCCTAGCTCTTCTTTTATTTTTATTTTTTTATTTTGGAATGTCTTGAGTCAGCTTTCAAGTCTTCCTGCTTAAAGGGTTATTGTACAAGTTTAGGTGAAGTGCCTGACACATGGCCCATCACACATACTTCATAAATAGTATGGTTCCTGTAGGCTGGAACCATAGGTTGGGGGCCAGTATACGAATTCATAGTCAGGAGTTATGGTTGACTCCATTATTCCAGAGCACACAAGTGGCTCATCTTCTTACCCAACTACTTCTACACCAGAGACTGGCCCTGCCCCAGGACCTTTCACGTCAGGTGACCTCCAGGTTCTTGATTCGTCCAGGAAAGATTTCAAGGACAGATTGGAGTGAGAACAAAGCAAGTTTTATTCAGGTAGAGAAAAAGAAAGGTCAGCACGAGTGCCACTGTGGAAAAAAAACGAAAAGTAGGTCCGGGTGGACGCAGGCCAACTTGCAAGGGAGTTGTGCCAGCCCTAACTCTTAAATTAATACCAAGTACTTCCTGATGTTGAGAAGTATCTGAGGTTGGCCATGGCCCCCACGCCAGGGAGTTTCATTTTCCTTCAAGCCATCATCACTGACATGTTTCCTTTTTCTTTTTTTTTTAAAGAAGACTCATATGATTTACTCTAAGATCATTCTGACCTTGTTTACTTGAAGTGTTTATTCTATTCCCTCCTCTTTTGCAGCCAAGAACACATAGCCTCTTTTTTACATTCTCACATACTGTGTCTCCTCCCTACGTTAGAAGATTGAACTTTCACCATGTTTTCCATTTGTGCTTTTGATGTTTGTGGGCTCATGTATTGGACTCAATTTATCAGGATGCTGTGTGTCTGGATGTGGCAGGCTTATACAGATGGCTTGTAACTGACTCCCAGATCTCTGGCTGTCTCTCCTCTTCACTAGTTCGGCTACCTGTTCCTAATGTCTGTTTTCCTGTTTACCAGGAACTTCTGTTTCTAACCAAATGCCCTCTGCTCACTTGGTATGAAATCCTATTGCATAAAAAGATTTAACTGCTTGAGGCTGCTCTGAAGATACTGCTGCTAAGCCACCCTGTTCAACTGGGTATCTGCTTAGCTAGTGACCTTTTCCCCGTGGATGCATGGAGGGTTTGCCTGTCTCTGTGTTCTGATTTGGGTACTGAGAATTCAATCAGATTTTTTTAACTGTAGTTTTTGCTCTGCTGTAGTGTCCAAGGTACCTACGGTGTTTTAAACAAATACTAAAGTTTTACTAGCTGAAATAATTCCCCATAAGCCTAATTTCCCCCAGGGCAATATATTGATAGTGAAGTAAGCAGTTATTTCAAATTACTTCATATGAATTGTTATTTCGGGTAGCCAGGCAAGTAGCTTTTCCAAGGCTTATTAAAGTAGTAATTACAGTTGGCAAAGGAGAGCTGAGACTTGGGTTGAAAAAATATGAATCTTCCTGAAAAGCCCAGCCTTCTCCCAGCAACATGCCCAGCTGGTCCTCTGTCCAGTAAGTTCTTACCCTGCATTCAAGGTGCTCTGTTTAGAGAGGGGTTGGCTCACATGCCTGTGACATTTCCCATGAGGTTGGGCCCCATGCCAAGTGGCTCCCTGTGTCTTTGTCCTGCTACAGATCGATGCCTTCCAGCACATGCAGCACTTCGTTCAGACCATGCAGCAGCAGGCCCAGCACGCCATCGCTACCGAGGACCAGCAGCACAAGCAGGAGCTGCACAAGCTCATGGCCCGGTGAGGTCCCCACTGGCCAGGGCCAGTCACACTCCAGTCCTGTCATGCCAGCAGCCTCTGCAGCAAGGGGAATGTTTGAGGCTTCTTGGGCAGCCAGTTGCTTACATCTCTCACCATTTCCTGTAGGGATCCCAGGCAGCCATCAAATTGTGCTGCTCCAAGCCTCTGCTACTTATTTCCACAGGATTCAGCAGCCCCTGAGCACCCAGGTGTTGTTCCCCTCCTGGATATCTGGCTTCAGAGATAGACTCCTTGTTTCCAAATGCCAGATGTGCTGCTGATTTGATGTGTGACTTTAGCTAAGTTACTGAACCTCTCTGTGCCTCCAGTTCCTCATCATATAAACAGGGGATAGTGAGAGTTCCTATTTTCTAGGGTGGAATTAAGTGGTGTGAGGATTAACGAAGAGAATACATTGTCAAGCATTTGGAGCAGTACCTGGAACAGAGTGGCAGTCAGTGAATGCTAGCTGTGAATATTGTCACTATGAAGAATGGAGGAGAAGGGAATGTGAGGGAGAAGCCATATGGCATGTGGCAATAAGGAAATTACTCTCACTACTGTCACCCACAAAATTGGATTTGGGAAAGATAGGTCCATACAAACCTACTGTCCCTGGTCCCTGGTTTAAGCTAGCATTGAAGGATAAAGGTCAAGAAGAAAAGATCTATATATATAAAAGCCTAAGCCAACCCTTCAACCGGCTGATGATGCACACTGACCACCAGGGGGCAGATGCTCAATGCAGGAGCTGCCGAGCTGCGGTGACTTGGCAGCTGTGGTTCTTGGCTGACGCACCCAGAACCAGAGAGGAGGGAGCCCAATTCCAATGTGTGTCACCTGAGAAACGCTCTCTCGCAATCCAGGTCCCCTCGGGGGATGTTGGAGAGCCAGTTTTGGCCCGATCCCCACAGGCCAGGCCGAAGGACCCCACCGGTGCACGAATCTGTGCACTGGGCCTCTAGTAATACCATAAAAATTTATCCCACACGCCCATCTTCCTCCCCCGCACCCCACCCCATGTAGTTTGCAATTCTGTTGGTTCTATCATGTTGCTTCCTGAGAGCAAGTGTAACCTCAGAAAGGCTGTAGTGCTCTCCACCATAACTCCTTGGGAGCAACATGAGGGGCTTGTTTCTCTGTTTCCAGGTGTTTCCTGAAACTTGGGGAGTGGCAGCTGAACCTCCAGGGCATCAATGAGAGCACAATCCCCAAAGTCCTGCAGTACTACAGCGCTGCCACGGAGCACGACCGCAGCTGGTACAAGGTAACGCAGGGCGCGGGGCTCCCAGCCCTGCCTTCTCCAGATGGCACCCCAGCACCCGACAGCCCGCTGTGCTCCTTCGTGCTTGTGATTGGCAGCCGGTCTGATACTGTGAATTTGCTACTTTGAGTGCCGGGAGCCGGTTTTCAGGCCCCTTAGAAGTATAATCAGTGTAGAAAGATGGATTCTTTTATTTGAGAAAGATTTATTACACCTTCATTACACACATGGCTGCTGTCTTCCAGCCCTTTAGCTGCTTGTTTTCCTAGGAGCATCTGGACACATGGTTAATCTCTGGAGCTTTATCTTCCCTTGGGTCATCTGTTCCTTTCCAGCTCCTTTCTGACTTCCGTTCCTGCCTGCTCTTCATCTAAGAACTTAACTTTCTCTGTTTTTATTGGAAAGCTCTGGGTAACATCCTGTTATGCTGTAGGAAACTTTTCAAGAAAATAAACAGAATTAGGAAATGCATAAAAGATACGACTGACAATAGAGGAGCAGTTCTTGGAAGTGTACTTTGAGGGGCCTTCTGGTAATAGCTGCTTGGTGTAGCAGATGTCACTGATTTCTTTCCCGTATCCTCTTAACCTGCTAACGCTTTGTGCATTAATCCCCCGGGGCTCTAAACTTGTATCTGAAGATCACAGAAGCATCTAAAACAAAAATCTTATCTTTATTAAAAAATGCCCATTTCATGCTATCAGCATACTGTAGGACAGCTTCAGTCCAGGGCTGGAAAAGTAAATCCAGTAAACCCTTAAACATCTGGAACCGTACTAATTTGAGCTGTCTCCTGACCAGATGACTTTGCTTCATCCAACTTTTAGGAAAAACACAAGTCACACACAAAAAACTGCTTCTAGAAATTTTAGATTTTTCCTGCCTAGTATGGGTTTATGCTGTCTTCTCCATCCGTGGTGTAGTCCTTTGTGCTTGCAGGGACAGCTTCTGTCTTGTCACCATGTACCCCAGCTCAGGGCCTGGTGCATAGTAGATATACAAGAGGTATTGGTTGAGTAAATGAGGATGTGGGAGAACTGAACCTGCTCATTGTAGAATTCTTACTCATCAAGTAAAGTTCACTTATGATGAGTCTCTCTGCTTAGGAGAAGAAATGGACACGTTTTTATTAAAGGAAGGTTTTAGCAAGGAACACAAAGGAATTTCATGATTATTTAGAAAGTCTAATTGCAAACTTACTAGGCGCCCAATCCAACGCGGCCTCAGGCTTCCTGCACCACTCAGTGCTGTGCCATAGCATCACTGCGGCCCAAACCTCAGGTGTGATTAGTCCTCTTTTATCCAGTAAGCATTAGGTTCCTTCCCGCAAACAGCCATTGAGCTGCCAGGTGTGAGGGCTAGACGATGAGCGAAGTTCACCCTCCACAATGTCCGGGTGCTGTAAATGTGTTCATTTTCCCACTGTCACATGATCTGGTTAAGGCTTTCACCATCACTGCCCTGCACCTGTGCCCTCTGAAATCATCTGGTTTATGCACTGTTGCCAAAGGAAAGCTCCATCTCCTACCGAATGAAACGGGACCTCCTGGGCCTGATATGCCGGCCCCTCCGTGATCTGACCCCCCACTTGGCTAGCCTTCCCATCACCACCGTCCTGCACACACCCTAAGCTTCAGTCACATCAGTTTCTTTGTTTCCTGTGCTGGCCCCACCTGCATCTTTGTCCCTGTTCTCCCCCCGCCAGGAAGTCCTGACCGCTGCTCTCGCTTGTTCTCTCCTTGCCCATCAAAGGCTGCCCAAGACCTACCCCAAATCCCTCTGTGAAGCTTTCCAGGCCCTGTCCCTGGAATTCCCATCGTCCGTCTCTAATTGCCCGTGTCGCATTCTGCCTGTCTTCAGGTTTGTGAGTGAGCCCCCTCCTAGACTAGAAGGTCCCTGAACAGGACCAGGGCTTGCTCCTCTCAGATGCCCTTCCCCCACAGCACTCACCACAGTGTCAAATGCAGTAGGTGCCACAACATGAGTGAGCCACATCGAGCTGAGTTGAAGTTTGGCCTCACTGACCAATGAGGAAGGGCAGTCACAGCGCTCCTCCTCAGCTTTGTCCTCAGGCTCTCAGCCCTTGATGCCCAAGCCCCGCTCCGCTGCTGTTGGTCACAGCCTGTTGTCTGTCCCCACTCTGCCCCACCCAGGCCTGGCACGCGTGGGCAGTGATGAACTTCGAAGCTGTGCTCCACTACAAACATCAGAACCAAGCCCGCGACGAGAAGAAGAAGCTGCGTCACGCCAGCGGGGCCAACATCACCAACACGACCACTGCCTCCAGCACAGCAGCTGCCACCACCACCGCCACCAGCACTGAGGGCAGCAACAGCGAGAGCGAGGCTGAGAGCAGCGAGAACAGCCCTACACCCTCTCCTCTGCAGAAGAAGGTCGCTGAGGTACCCAGCCCTTCCTCCTCCGGGGACCGACTCAGGCACCAGGCGCTCTGAGTGGACACGTGGTTGGGCTTATAGGAATCTGAGGCTTTCCTCCAAAGTGCCAGATGGAGCTAGAAAGCATTGCTTATTTGCCGTGTGGCATCATTGGAGCTTTTGTGTGCATCCTTGTGTTTGGGGAGCTGACATAGCCCCGAGCCAAAGAACGAGTTCCTTGTCGTTCTTCCGGGGCATGAGCTCATCCTCCCAAGGCCCTGCACCTGTGTGTGTGGGTGGCCGTGCACATCTGCCGGTCCACTCTGAGGACAGCCCGGCGGGATCCTCCTCTGTCTTTGGGCTGTCAGTTCAGAGTGTACCCTGGGCTGTTCAGAGATTCAGCCCCACCTCCTCTGTTCAGGAAGCCACCATTACCCCAAGGTAATAACAGTTATGACACCACTGCCATTTATTGAGTACCTGCTATGCGCCAGGTACCGATGTAAAGGCTTTTCATGCATTGCCTGATTTATTCCTCACTGCCACTCTTGGAGGTGGGTGCTGTTAGTATGCTTTTGCCCATTTTACAGATGAGAAAGCTGAGACAAGAGTGTCACTAACACATACGTTTCTACAGGATCTATCCAAAACCCTCTTGATGTACACTGTCCCCGCCGTCCAAGGCTTCTTCCGTTCTATCTCCTTGTCACGAGGCAACAACCTCCAGGATACTCTCAGGTATCAGGGATGGGAAGGGGAAACTGGTAGGCCATGGGAATGGCAGAACACAGACGTTATACATAAAGTGCTCCTTCCCTTCCCCACCCCCATCAGTACATCCAAGAGGAACAGCTGAGCAGGCCCCACCCCTGTGGGTGAAACCTGCAAAGATTAAGGAGGAGAAGTGGCCTGAGGAGTCTTCCTGTGGTTTGTCCCATAGAGAAGAAGAAACTCACCTATTTGTTGAAATATTGGTGAACTCCCCTCAGCTTTAGAGCCAACTCTGAGAGGCTAAATAAATGGCATGGACCCGCCAGGCCAGAGGCTGCAGGTGACAAGGGCGGCCTCCTTTTGTTTTGGGATATCCAGCCGGCCAAGCGTCAGGTTTCTGAATTGCCACTGGTGTCTAGGCGACTCTTTGTACCTGTGCAAAGATTATCCCTGTGTTGCCCATGGGCCCATCTGTTAGATTTCTGAGCTTGTACCATGGTGATCCCTCCACCTTATCTGAATGCAATGATTATTCACTTGGGATGATCCTGTGGTGTTAGTCGAACACTGCGGCCCCCACCACCCACCCACTCGCAGTGGTCCTGAGAGCAAACACCTTGGAGAGCCACTGATTTGAGGTCCTGCCAGTTCTTCTCCTCTCAGTCTTTTTTTTTTTTTTTAAATATATTTTATTGATTTTTTTACAGAGAGGAAGGGAGAGGGATAGAGAGTTGGAAACATCGATGAGAGAGAAACATCGATCAGCTGCCTCCTGCACACCTCCCACTGGGATGTGCCCGCAACCAAGGTACATGCCCTTGACCGGAATCGAACCCGGGACCCTTCAGTCCGTAGGCCGACGCTCTATCCACTGAGCCAAACCGGTCAGGGCTCCTCTCAGTCTTAAAGGTGAGAAACACAGACGCCGGGAAACAATGTCCTGTGACTTTCTCATTTTTCTTTTCCAGAGTCCTCACCTTATGGTTTGATTATGGTCACTGGCCAGATGTAAATGAAGCCTTAGTGGAAGGGGTGAAAGCCATCCAGATAGACACGTGGTTACAGGTGAGGGCACTTGGTTACAGGTGAGCATGGGTCAGCTCTCACTCCTCCATCTCCTCTTAGAGCCAAGCAGTGTTGGGAGTAGCAGGTAGCAGGGAGTACAGTGGTGAGGAAGTAGGGATCGGTCCCGAGGTCCAGACTTCATATTTTCGTTAGTTTCTTTTAGAGAACTGAAGGGAATGAACCATTTCAGTGCCCAACAGAATCTACCAAAACAAGTGACAAGAGCTAGTCCTTGCCCAGAATAACCAGAGTTGTTTCCATGGCTCAGATGCTGCATAACTGTGTCTTTTTTTAATAAAGGTTATACCTCAGCTCATTGCAAGAATTGATACGCCCAGGCCCTTGGTGGGCCGCCTCATTCACCAGCTTCTCACAGACATTGGTCGGTACCACCCCCAGGTATGTGGAGACCTTGGGCAAGTTGCTCATTGACAGCTGCCTTTTGCTTTGGTGCTCAGCCTTTCCTAAAGTTACTCCAGAGACAGTGAGGAAATGGGGCCAGCCCCCCATCCTGCTAGAAGCGTCTGCCCCGCTGGCATCCCAGTAGCCTTTTTCAGAGAGCGGTGGCCCCGCCTGGTACTCAAACGAGCATCAGGATCATACAGTTTCTTTTGTCATCCTCCTTAAAGTTAGTGTCAGGCTCCTTTCACACATGTTTGCACATATTCCTCTCTGTTTGCTTCAGGCCCTCATCTACCCCCTGACTGTGGCTTCTAAGTCTACGACCACAGCCCGTCACAATGCAGCCAACAAGATTCTGAAGAACATGTGCGAGCACAGTAACACCCTGGTGCAGCAGGCCATGATGGTGAGTCGGGAGCAGTGCGGGCTTCCACTGACCCTGGTCGCCGGGCCAGAGGGCTTGAGCTATTGTTTATCTTCCTCATGACAGTGCCGCATGCTCCCTCTGGCTGCCAGAAAGAGCACCTTCTGTTTCTCCAAGACATTCTGAGTTTCCTTTATCCTTGGTCTTCTCCCCTCCCCTTTGGGATCCAGGTGAGTGAGGAACTCATCCGAGTGGCCATCCTCTGGCATGAGATGTGGCACGAAGGCCTGGAAGAAGCTTCTCGTTTGTACTTTGGGGAGAGGAACGTGAAAGGCATGTTTGAGGTGCTGGAGCCCCTGCACGCGATGATGGAACGGGGACCCCAGACGCTGAAGGAGACATCCTTTAACCAGGTACGGGGTAGCAAAGCCTGGCAGACATGGCCCAGAGCCTTTGTCAGACCCCTTTCCTTCTAGCCTCTCTACTGACTTGAATAAGCTGTACTGTGTCAGAGGTCACAGGATATAAAAACACCAGAAATTTAATTGTCATTAAATTATAAACCCCCCCAAAATTTTAAGTGGAAAACCACACGATCCGTCACGAGATCCTACTTTACCTAACAAGCCATCCTGAAATTGGGAGCTCCAGGACTGGAGAGCTGCAGAGCGGCCCTTGTTGAGCCAGCCATGCCGCTGCCTCCCAGCCAGTGTGCTCCGAGGGGTGCTGCTGTCTGCTGGGATTTAGCCTGCGGCTTAAATCAACACCCGGGACCATTTGTGAATTTCCCCTGCATTCCTCTCAGGCATATGGTCGAGATTTAATGGAGGCCCAAGAGTGGTGCAGGAAGTACATGAAATCAGGGAATGTCAAGGACCTCACCCAAGCCTGGGACCTCTATTACCATGTGTTCAGACGAATCTCAAAGCAGCTGCCTCAGGTAGGATCTTCAGGTTCTAGCAGGATTAACTGTCATTATAGTCCTTTCTGTTTTACTACCTGCAAATGTTCTAACACTAATCCCGAAGCATCTGCTTTTACTTGTACTTGCAAATTTGGGACAAGTCATTGCTATTAGCAATTCATTAAAAAATACTTAAATTGCATGTTAGTTCCTCCCTGGAGGCAGAAAACTAATCCCTGTGGTAATTATTCACAGCTCACATCCTTAGAGCTGCAATATGTTTCCCCCAAACTTCTGATGTGCCGGGACCTTGAGCTGGCTGTTCCAGGAACATATGACCCCAACCAGCCAATCATTCGCATTCAGTCCATAGCACCATCTTTGCAAGTCATCACATCCAAGCAGAGGCCCCGGAAGTTGACACTTATGGGTAGGTACCACTATGTGCGTCTCCCTCGCACCCTGGCTGAACCCCTACCCCAGCTTGGAAATTACTGCTTGCCGTTCACACTAATCTTTCACATGCTCCGTCTCGCCCGTGTTTACTGTGAGGGGAATAGAGGACAAGTGGATTTCTCCTCATTCCATCCTCCTTGGGACTCCTAGTCCTTCACAGAGCTGCACTTGTGTAAGTGAAGCATAACGATCCTGCACAAAACCAAGTGGGGGGCATTGTGAGCTTGCAGCATGGAGGAACTGAGGCAGCGGTGGGGGAACTGGTGAGGCCCACAGAGCCATCAGGGTGCGTGGACGTGACAGGCTACATTGAAGGAAGACCTCTGAGCTCTGGACTATTCTTATTTTTTTTTACCATCACAGCCTGTCTTTGTGGGAAATGATTGTGTAAAATCCAAACAAGTGGGAATGAATTCTCACAGAGAGGTTTGCTGCCTGTCGGAGAGTTTTGGGAGGCCTAAGTACTCTGGTGGCACTTTGCGGTCTTTTGCCTTTAGTACTAATGCTCATGTTTTCTAAATGCAGTGATTATTCATCAGCACCAATTCCTTGTCCACAGTGATTGTCTCTCCACAGACAGGTATCTTCTAATACTAAAACATGTGTCAGTCAGGTTCCCGGCAATATTTAAAGAGACCTAATGAAGGAGCTGTTTCCAGAGGTGTGAGCAGAGTTAGGAGAACCAACAGTGAGAAGCTATTCCCCCCACTCTCCAGACCCATCAAGGGCTTTTACCACCAGAAGCTATAGCTCAGGTAGAGGGACGTAGCTGCTTCTAGAACTGTGGCCAGGCTGGGTTTTGGGCAAATACCCTGACCTCTCTCTCTTCCTGCATTCTATACCCTGATCTCTTTCTCTTCCTGCATTCTATATCCTGACCTCTCTCTCTCTCTTCCTGCATTCTATACCCTGACCTCTCTCTATCTTCCTGCATTCTATACCCTGACCTCTCTCTCTCTTCCTGCATTCTTACCTCCTGCCAGTGTCCTCATTGGCCAAGCCCAACTGGGGGCCCAGGTGATACAGTCTGGAGAGGCCAGGCTTCTCAGGTCAGAGCAGGACAGAGAAGGCCAGAGTGTGTTGGGAAGGGAAACATTCAGAAGACCATTTCTATGCAGAATCATTCCTGGTCCTGCCCTGGCTAGTGTGGCTTATTTGGTTGGAGCATCATCCCATGCACCAGAAGGTCACAGCTTTAATCCCCGGCTGGGGCTCATACAGGAGGCAACCAATCGATGTATCTCTCACATTGATGTTTCCCTCTCTGCCTTCCTCCCTCTCTAAAATACAATAAAAAGAATCATTCCTGGTCCTCAAAGACAAAGCTTTTTAAATTCAATTAATTAATTAATTAATTTTGGTTAATCCTCACCTGAGGATATTTTTCCATTGAATTTTAGAGAGAGTGGAAAGGGGAAGGAGAGACATCAATTAGTTGCTTGCTGCATGCGCCCCAATAAGTGCCAGGGACCCTGCAACCCAGGTATGTGCCCTTGACCAGAATCAAACCTGGGACCTTTCAGTCCACAGGCTGACTATCCACTAAGCCAAACTGGCTAGGGCTATTTATTTATTTTAAATATATTTTTATTGGTTTCAGAGAGGAAGGGAGAGGAAGAGAGAAATAGGAACATTAATGATGAGAGAGAATCATTGATCAGCTGCCTCCTGCACGCCCTCTACTGGAAATGGAGCCTGCAACCTGGACATGTGCCCTGACTGGGAATCAAACCATGACCTCCTTGTTCATAGGCCGATACTCAACCACTGAGCCACATGTCAGGCTCTTTTTAATTTGAACATCACATTGAGGGAACATCAAAAGCAGGGCTGTGTTCTTTTTATCAATTCTAGGGTGTTTAATATGCAGTCTGCAGGATCTATTGAAGACAGTGGTGGTCTACTCCCTGACAGGTTTAAGACCCTCTGATCTCCACTAACTGCTCCTACCATTCCTTACAGGCAGCAACGGGCATGAGTTTGTTTTCCTCCTGAAGGGCCATGAAGACCTGCGGCAGGATGAGCGAGTGATGCAGCTCTTCGGCCTGGTTAACACCCTTCTGGCCAATGACCCAACATCTCTTCGGAAGAACCTCAGGTATTCCGGATGCATGGAAATGGCAATGATTTGAGAAGTCTCCTAGTTTTTTCCTACATCCCTCCCATGTAGTCACGTTCTTGTATGAATAAAAATAAGAAAAATATATACGTGACAGGAAGCCATCAATAGCCAAGGTATCAAACAAAAAGAAAAATCCTCCATATTTTTAGAGTATGCGCATGTGAAGTGTCTTTAACAACCTCCAAAGGATCCAGAATGGAACACTTTGTGGCCATTAGACTGGAGATTCTGCAAATTTGATGTGTTGTAGCTGAGGTGGGGTTCCAGCCCAGCCAGACCTTTCCTATCCTCTGTACTTTTACCCCTCTTTCTTTTAAGAATATGAATATTTACATTTCTAAGCTGAGTTGGAACATGTGAGAGGTTATTTTAGGCTTAGAAATAATCACTGAATTTCCCCTCAAAGCACTGAGTTTGTTAGGCTGGTTGAGAGACTGCTGTGCTTCTGTACTGTCAGTGCACCATCTTTATGTGATGCCTTATTCTTTGCCAATGCCCTCATCACACACCTCACAACAGCCCTGTGCAGAGGGTTCATTGAAACTAGTTTGCTTGTGTCGTGAGCGGTCAAAGGTGTACTCTGTTTACTGTACAATAATCCTGCTTTCCTGTGGGCACCAGCATCCAGAGATATGCAGTCATTCCTTTATCAACCAACTCGGGCCTCATCGGCTGGGTCCCCCACTGTGACACGCTGCATGCCCTCATCCGGGACTACAGGGAGAAAAAGAAGATCCTTCTCAACATTGAGCATCGCATCATGTTGCGGGTATGTGATGCGCTGCCAGACCCAGCCCTATAACGTCTCGGAGCGAACTTGACCAGGTGGGGAAGGCTATGCAAAGCTGTTTTTCTGTGCTCTTCTGTATGTCCATCACTGAAAATCGATTTGAGGGAATTAGGCATTAAAGAAGGTTTAAGGAAATCAGTCCTAAAGAAGACAACCTTCTCTAAGAAACAGAAGGACCCTAAAGCCCAAAATTTAAGATTTCACCATCCGAGGTGAGACTGCACAGTATGACTTAGAGTACCCAATGCATACAGCCCTGGCCTGTGGAGAAATAATGTTAGGAGCTGTGTAGGTGATGAGAAAGAATTGTTACCCAGAAACGTGACCGCTCCGGTGCTCTCATTCTCAACAGTGGGCTTGTGCTGCTGTGAGGCCTGATGTTTTACCCTCAGGCTCTGGCAGCTCCTGTGGTCCTAAGGTGAGAGTGGCCCCTCCCATTTTTTCTTTTGCACCGTTCTTATTTCACTTCTCCTTTTGGCTGTGGTGGTGAAATTGGAACCAGCTCTGCCTCGACCTCAGCCTTATTTCTTCCTGGATTTAAGCTGCTTGTCTTGGGCTGCTTTCTCAGAATGGTTGTGTCCTGTTACAGATGGCTCCTGACTACGATCATCTAACTCTGATGCAGAAGGTCGAGGTGTTTGAGCACGCCGTCAATAACACAGCCGGGGACGACCTGGCCAAGCTGCTGTGGCTGAAAAGCCCCAGCTCCGAGGTACGGCACTCTCGGCTCCACGCACACGCTGCACTTTGGCACCCACTCTTGTCAGGAGGCTTTCTCGTGTTCATGCTCCTGTGGGCGCATTCTGTCATGATTAGCTGGAGATTATGTGCAATCTTTTATTACAAAGATTAAATGGGTAAGCCGTGCACTTTAGCAGATGTAGATTTAGTACTTTAATGTTTCTCCTGTTACTTATGATAGTATTTGAGTTCTTTATATATTAAGGTGATTAAATCCTTTTCATGTGTGTTATAAATTACCTGTTTATTTGCTGTTTTAATTTTGTTAATGGTATGTTCCTTGGTTTTGAATTTTGTTTTGTTTTTTATATACAGGCATTTTTAAAGTTATAAATTATCAGATTTTTAATTATTTAAAATTTGTGCCTTTAGCTTTATATTTAGAAAAACCCTAATTAAAAAAAAAGAAAAAAAAGGCCCTCTGCACTTCAAGATTATATCTTTTTACATATATCATAATAATTATAAGATTTGTTTTTGCATTTAAATCTTTAATCCAATTTGGAATCTAGCATTAGGATATAAATTTTATTTTCTTATGATGACTAGCCACAATATTTACCATATAACCCATCCTTCCCCTATTTAAAAGATTCTTTTTATTTGTTTGTTTGTTTGTTTAAATATATTTTTATTAATTTCAGAGAGGAAGGAAGAGGGAGAGGGGATAGAAACATCAATGATGAGAGAGAATCATTGATTGGCTGCCTCCTGCATGCCCCACACTGGGGATCGAGCCCGCAACCCGGGCATGTGCCCTGACCAGGAATTGAACCGTGACCTCCTGGTTCATAAATAGATGCTCAACCACTGAACCATGCCAGCCAGGCTCCTTTTTCGTTATACACTAAATTCTTATATGCCTTTGGATTTCTTTCTAGAGCTTCTATTCTCTTTCATTGATCTTTCTACCTGTTTCTCCTCAAGTACCGTACTATTAATACAAGTCTCTTCTCATTGACCATTTTCCAGATACATTTTGGAAACATTTTGTCAAGGTTCCCCAAAAAAGTACCACTGAATTTTTATTGGAATTACATTAAACGTATCTAATAATTTGGGAGGATATCTTGACAATCTTAAGTGGATATCCTTAAATAGATATTTTCATTTATTCAAGTCTTTACATTTCTAAGCTGAGTTTAATTTACTTATTCATCTAAGTTCTGCACATTTTTTAGTTTATTTTGAGCATGGTTTATTATTTTTTATAATTGTGAATAGGATCTTTATTCCATTCTACATTCTAACTGCTTATGATAGAATATAAGCAAATAATTGATTGTGTACACTTATGTGGAAACTATTTAAAGTTTCCAGAGCCTGGTTCACTCATGCTCCTGTGTTCTAGGTGTGGTTTGATCGAAGAACCAATTATACCCGCTCTTTAGCTGTCATGTCCATGGTTGGGTATATTTTGGGCCTGGGAGATAGGTGAGTGAGTTTGATTTGTTTCTTTAAGTCTTCTTTCCCCATGTGGTGTTCTTGAATGGTTTTATTTTGTTTTCCAGTGAGATTTCTGACCATTGGTAAATGTTTGTATTTTGTACTTTAGGCATTTTTTGCGGCATCAACCTTAGTCTCCTATTTATTATCCGTGCCTGCGAGCAACACATCAAACTAAAGGGAAGGAAAATCATAGTTCAAGGGTACTACTTTCTGCATAGATTGGTTTCATGTATTAAAAAACCATATTAAATCCAGTTGATTTGATTGATTCAATAAACATTTATCAATCACCACTATGTTAAGATAAATAATTCTATTTCTGTAATTGAAACCAACCAAAGTAGATCCTGCCAATATTTCTTCATAATAAATTTCATCTTAATGTACTGACTGGAATAGTAGTTAAGGAATGTTCAGAAATTGACTCAACAGACTTTTTTTAAAAACTACTTCTCTTATGTCCACTATTTTTTCTCCTGGGATCATGTCTCATACACTTATTTGAGAGTAAAAATAATTTTATCACACAAAAATAATAAATACTTGTGTTTTTTTAAAAAAGCAGAATGCCTGTTTACAGAATTCAGGTGGTCCTGCCTGGATGGGCTCGGGGCTCAGGGCGATGAGGCCCTGTGATAGGTCTGAGCAGTAATGACAGAGCCTGTCACTCTGAGATGCCAGCGCTGCCAGGAACAATTTATCTTGTGACTAGATTATCATGGTATCGTGGGCAACTTGTGATTCACGCAGATAAATCCTGTTTCAGGCCTAGGGCAGGGGTTGGCAAACTTTTTCTTAAAGAGCCAGATAATATTTTTGGCTTTGTTGGCCATATAATACGATCTCTGTCACAATTGCTCATGTCTGCTGTTGTAGCACAAAAGCATCCTGGAGCAATACTTAAACAAATGAGCATGACAGTGTTCCAATAAAACTTTATTTACAAAAACAGGTGGGGGCCGGGATTTGGCCTGACAGCTGTGCTTTGCCAACCTGTGGCCTAGAGTATCACATACTTGGTGATTTATTTATCAGTGTTGCTCTCTTGATACCCTCCCGGTCTCTATTCTGTTTCTCAAAGACACCCATCCAACCTGATGCTGGACCGGCTGAGTGGGAAGATCCTGCACATTGACTTTGGAGACTGCTTTGAGGTGAGCACATGTTCCAGAGCAGCACAGAAAGCTCACCTTCCCGGATGACCAGTTTTCACCCTCCTCTGACCATTTTGGCAAACTCAAGCTCACCCCTGCCTCTCCTGCCAAGGTGCTAGGAAGTCAGTCTAAAGAATGAAATCCATGCTCTTTAATACTTGGTTTAGTTGGATTCAAACTGCCCTTGGGGTAAGGGCCACTCACTCACTGAGCCTCTTTGAATGGAGGACCCTCATCCTCCGCACAGCCTGCCGGTCCAAGGCCTGAGCATCATGCACACTTTTTCTTTTTGTTTCTTCTTTCCCTCTTTTTTTCTTCTTAGTTGTCTTTCAAATCCCTGTTCAAGTCCCCTCACTAAACTCAAGTTACTTCATTTCTGTGCTTAATTGAAATAGAAAGGAAAGGAAAGCCCCCCTATTTACCTGGCATTAGCTAAAGAAAACAATCTAACGACTGGACTGGGTTTTTCCCTTTATCACCCTGTAGGTTGCTATGACCAGAGAGAAATTCCCAGAGAAGATTCCATTTAGACTGACAAGAATGTTGACCAATGCTATGGAGGTGAGTAGATATTGGTAACAAGCTGCTTTGAAATAGGGGCAATACAGTTACAACCCTGACAACAGACTTGCTTGTTAGAGCTCACCAGTTCCCCAAAATGCCTGGAGTATTTTTGTAGTCTTTTTCTGGTATTTTCCATTGTTTTAAAAATAATCAATCTTTGAAAACAAAAAAAAAACAAAAAAACAAAAAAAATAATAAAATAAAATAAAAATAATCAATCTTTGAAAGTATTACCATTTTTTATGTCACATGAATCACAATTGTGACCTCACTGATCCCTTGCTCTGAAGACATTCCCAGCCTGATACATGGGTATTGGCCTGTGTCTGCTTCCTCAGTGGGGGTGGTGGACCCTCTCGACTGCCTGACTTTTGGTCCTGAGGCCTTAAGGGGCCAGTATCAGTGACTTGTGTGGTGAGTGGCTCTGGCCCTTGTGCAGGTTACTGGTCTGGATGGCAACTATAGAATCACATGCCACACAGTGATGGAAGTGCTTCGGGAACACAAGGACAGCGTCATGGCTGTGCTGGAAGCCTTTGTCTACGACCCCTTGCTGAACTGGAGGCTGATGGACAGTGAGTATTAGCATGTGCCTGGGAGCTGGAGTCCGCACCCTCCCAAATGAGGAGTATTTGACTCAGTACATTTCACCAGCCTGTGGCCTTTCAAGCCTGGAGCCTGAGCTGTATTACTGAGCAATTGCATTACATTTCACAAAGTACTCTGGTGTTTGGAAATGAATTTCAAGTATTTTTATTAACCAGAACATAAAACTCCAGTCACCAATTTGAATATTATCTAAAATATTTTTCAGTATAAATGAAGTACCTCAGTGCTTTTTGTTTGTTTAGGTTTTATGTAGAGTAACAAGCTGGAATTTTGATAGGAAATGCAAACAGTTGTGATTTGAGTCAGCAATATCTCCCTCTGCCCTTTGTTCCCACCTCCTTCGAAGTTTATTAACACGTTAAGCGCCCAGTCAGTCACCGGTGACTGACACTATACTTTCCATCCGGAAGACAAAACAGGCTGGGCGCTTAACGTGTTACCAAGAAGAGTTCACTAACAAGAGGAGTCTGATCACTGCGATTAAGTCATGCTTTTACCTTAGGAGATCTGGTTTACGTTCTCTAACTCCAACCCGACGATAGAGCGTCCCTCAGGATTGCACATCCATGCTCACATCCACCCACGACTCCTGAGTGATACACCTTTGGTTCTGTCTTAGAGGATATAGCTTTTGGAAATACTATGCTTTTATGATTGTAAGAAAATATCACATCAGCCAAGTTACTTTCAAGTCAAAGTCTGAGGCACTCTTTAATCATCCCTTTACTTCTTTCTCTAGCAAATACCAAAGGCAACAAGCGATCCCGGACAAGGACAGATTCCTACTCTGCTGGCCAGTCAGTAGGTGGGTGCCCCGTGGGAGACGCACATTCTGTCCCCTTCTATCCAGAGTGTTTCTAGAACAGGGTGAGCTCTGCTACTGCATTAGGAGGCATGACTTACAGTAGGAACAGATGCTGAATATGGGGAAGTCACCCAAAGGGAAGGAAGATTCTATCACTGCTAAAGTCTCACCTCATGGGCATTTATTTAACTTCAATAATGTGGTATAGAAATATAGACTGAGCAGCAAGCACCTGGTATATGTTTTTTTATTTAATGCCTCTCAGGATGGAGTGGGTACCTAAAGCTCAGAAATTTTGATCCAACTGTCCAATCTTAATGTAGCTATAGAAATAAAATTAAAAGTGTGTCTGAATATTAGTATTTAGCATGCCCTTGAGCAGTGTGTGGATTGGGATAGTTATTAGCTATACTACCTTGATCCTAAAGCCTTGTTAATAGCTCAGAAGTGGAAAGGTGCAGGCAGCAGAAGTGTACTCACATTGCTGCCTGAGGAGCCAGAAAACCACGCAAAACATTGTTTCCAAGAGAGTGGTCCACAGAACAGGCCCCCAGGAAGGTAATGCCCCACCAGGGCCAGAGCCCCACAGGGGTTTGTGTGTGAGCACTCTTCAGAGGTCTTACGGTAAAGCTATTTAACCTCATTTAGCCTTCCTCTTGTCCCCAAACCCCAGCCTGTCCCTTCTTTCCTCATAAAATCTAACATCTACACAGTTCACATTTTGGGAAATACTGTTGGGGATGTAAAAAAAGTAAATATTCTCTTCAGTCGTTTATGGAACACTCACAACTAGTTACTTAGCTACGCCAAATAATGTTAAGGATGCAAAAAGAATGTGACATAGAGATTGCCCTAAAGCACAGAATCACATTATAGAATTGACCAAAATATATATTAAATAATAAGAGAACAGTACATCCCACTGTGTAATCAAGTACCACGTGATCTGGTTTGGAATAAAGGACTGTGGACTTAGCGAGCAGAGTAATCAGTCTGAGCTGCAGTAGGTAAGGGAGCTCTTGGGTTGGTGGAATTTAAGCTGAGACTTACTGGACAGATGGAATCTGGATGGGTAGAAGGGAAAATGGTGTTCTGGGCAGGAAATTGGAATCCTGGGTTACATCTCTGCACATGTGTGGACTCTACCCTAGACACATGATAGCATCCTTAAATACCTAAATCAGCCACGGGATCTGGGGTACCTTGTGTAAGTGACTG
>NW_005873079.1:0-1776 GCF_000147115.1 Myotis lucifugus
CCCCCCGTCGAGTCCGCAGGCCAACGCTCCATCCACTGAGCCAAACCAGTTAGGGCACAAAAACACTTTTGCCGCCTAGGGGCTGAAACCTAAATGAGGCAGTACTCACGATCGTCTCATCTTTTCTCTCTCTCTCTCTCTCTCTCTCTCTCTCTCTTTCTCTCTCTCTCTCTCTCTTTCTATCTCTCCCTCCTTCCCTTCCTCCCACTCCCTTCCAACCCTCTTTAAAAAACAAAACAAACAAACAAACAAACTAGCCCTAGCCGGTTTGGCTTGGTGGATAGTACGTCAGCCTGCGGAATGAAGGGTCCCAGGTTTGATTCCGGTCAAGGGCACATGCCTGGGTTGTGGGCTCGATCCCCAGTACGGGGTGATGGGGTGTGCAAGAGGCAGCCGATCGATCCATGATTCTCTCTCATCACTGATGTCTCTCTCTCTCTCTCTCTCTCTCTCTCTCTCTCTCTCCTACTCCCTCCCTGCCTCCCTCCCTCTCCCTTCCTCTCTGAAATCAATGAAAATATATTTTTTAAAAGATCAGGAATCAGTGTAGAACGGTGTGTGAAAACACTTGGCATTCACTTCTAAATGGCAGGAAACAGAGTGATAGTGTTTGAAAAAACTTGCTATATAAAGCAGCACACTGTAGAACAGTATTTGACACCACTTGGAATTCACATCTAAATGGCTGGAAACTATCTAAAATTGTTTGCAATCACGTCAAAATCACTGATCTAGATCAGGAAGCAGTGTAGGACAGTGTCGGGCAACACTTTGGAATCACTTCTAAAGTGCAGGACACTGTACAACAGTTTTGGAAACCACTTGAAATTCACTTACAAATGGCAGGAAACGGTGCAAAAGTGTTTGAAAACACTTGGAAGTCACTGGTAGCGTTCTAAGATGCCAGAGAGGAAAATGTCACCGAGGCCAAAATCTTACCTCCACCTTCTTAGGGTTTGTGGAGGAGGCGGCCCCGAAAAATTCCCCGGACACACAGGGAGACATGAGGGCAACGTTTTCTTTCCCTCAAGTGTCTGATGTGACAAGGGGAGCGCTCCTAAGGAGACGGTGGAAGAGCCACGAGCCACATCCACGCTTTTTCAGACTGGGTTGAAAATAGAGGGGCGATTGAGGGCAAGCCACTTAGTAGGCGGGGAGGCGAAAGGAGAGATGAGGGAGGCCCGTTCCTACAGATTCCTCTGCCTCTCAGCTGGCTTCCTGCCTAAAGTGCAAAAAACGAGTCCCCGTGTGGGCTCGTCGGCGTCTCTCCCCCGACCCCCACCCCCTCAATCTTTATGTCCAGTTGGAGTCTTTTTTGCCATCTGGCCACTTTGGAATATTGTCTCTGGCTCGCCTGAGCGGCTGCGGTGGCGGCATAGTCACTTGAGGAAGGAAAGGAGAAGATCGGGTTGGTTCCAGGCACCGAATTGTGCCAGAGGCGGGCGGGGGGGGGGGGGGGGGGGGAGGGAACTAGGGAGAGGAGCCGGCCGTAGGAGGGGCCCCCCCACTATTTTTAAAAAACTGAGCGAATCTGGGGAAGCGTAAGGGTCAGGGGAACATACCGGGAGTTCTGTTTGTGGGCTTGGGGGCTTTCAGGGGAAAGGGAGGGGCCGGGGCCCCTTTGCCCCTTGGGGGGGGCCATTTCTTTCCTAAAAAATTTTTTCTTTTTCCTTTTTAAAAAACAAGAGGGAAAAACTCTTCCGGGGGGGGGATTTTTTTGAAAAAAAAACTTGGGCGGCAAGGAAAAAGGGGGTATGGGGGGCCGGCCGGGCCCTT
>NW_005873079.1:8209-10318 GCF_000147115.1 Myotis lucifugus
TTTTTTTTTGTTATGTCTGCGTCTCACTTTATCTAATTCCTCCTCCCCACCGTCCCCCCCCTCACTTTTGGACTCTTCCTACACTTCTTTTCTTTGTGGTTTTACATTTCCCCCTTTTTTTTCTCCCACCATGCCTACACAGGGCTCCGCCGCACCCAAATAGGCCCTCATCTAAAGGTGCTGTCAATATTTTTTTCCGATCGGCACTCCCCAGAGGGCGGAATGACCCTTCCCCCCCACCTTCTTGTGTCCGGAGCCTTTGTTAACCCCCACAACACTCTCCTTTTGGAGGGGGGTGTCACTACTCTCACGACTCTAAAGGGGGCGAGTATTCACGGGGCAACAACGGAGGAATCATTTTCTCTGTTTCCTTTCAGTTATTATTTTTTTTTCGGAATTGAATTTATTGGGGTACACATCGGTGAATAAAATGAAATGAAATGCAATAGGATAAAATGAAAGGCCTGGCCTTGCAAACTCAAACACCTCAAGTGACCACCCAGGATGTTCTGAATTTAAAAAAAAAACTTTTTAAAGTAGAAAGCAGTGTATAGTGAGTGGGCAGTCACGCCCTAGGCCCGGTATCTCCCCTGAGAGAGATCACCTTTGAACTTACTGGCATCTGAGCCTATTGTCTTTCTATGCCTCTAGGTCCTAGAGTCTAGGATCACATGTCTTTGGAGTAGTGAATGTCCCGGTAACTAGTCACTTTCCTTTTTCCCAGCGCCCTCAGGGCACAGCCCAGGGTCCCAGGGTAGAGACCACAAATTCCCTCATTGCTACTGTTGTATATTTTTTTAAAAAGCTAATACATAAGAAGCTTTGCATTGTGTATGCTAGGGTGAGGGACTGGGGACTGCGGCATGGAAGGGTAAGGGAATGTGGGAGGGGGAGGGACTGCGGCCTGGAAAAGGTCACCGATTGCGTCAATGTCAGGAACCGTGGCAGAGAAAAATTGCTGGATTGTCTTAGAAAACAATGTGTTATGATTAAATCCAGCCAGGTGTGACTCTGTTTACCTCCCCTCCGTTCTCATGAACTTTTTGTGAACTTCTAATGAAATGCTTTGTATTTTTTTTTAACACTGTTTTGCTATAAAGGATCATACTGCACCCTTGATCTCTGCCACATGCTCCGAATCTCCCAGAGGGGGAGATAGGTACTGTGGTCAGCTGGCCAGCTTAATAACAGGCTTTTAAATTTAGATTCTGAGTCGGTGGTCTATCTCTTTGAGCCAACCCATAACATTGTGGATGAAAAGGGGCCACATGCTAACCTGACCCACTCGGGGGAGGCCTGGCCTTGCAAACTCAGACACCTCAAGTGGCCACCCAGGATGTTCTGAATTTAAAAAAAAAAAAACTTTTTAAAGTAGAAAGCAGTGTATAGTGAGTGGGCAGTCACGCCCTAGGCCCGGTATCTCCCCTGAGAGAGATCACCTTTGAACTTACTGGCATCTGAGCCTATTGTCTTTCTATGCCTCTAGGTCCTAGAGTCTAGGATCACATGTCTTTGGAGTAGTGAATGTCCCGGTAACTAGTCACTTTCCTTTTCCCAGTGCCCTCAGGGCACAGCCCAGGGTCCCAGGGTAGAGACCACAAATTCCCTCATTGCTACTGTTGTATTTTTTTTTTAAAGCTAAGGAAGAATGAATAAACAAGTGGAAAAACAATTCTCTGTCATCATTGATCTCTCTCTCTCTCTCTCTCTCTCTCTCTCTCTCTCTTCCTCTTTGAAATCAATAAAAGCACAAAAAAAAAAAAAAAAACTTCTGACAGTTGGCTCAGTGGATAGAGCGTCAGCCTGAGGACTCAAGGGTCCCGGGTTTGATTCCAGTCAAGGGCATGTACCTTGACTGCAGCCACATCCCCAGTGGGGGGTATGCAGGAGGCAGCTGATGGAATGTTTCTCTCTCATCGATGTTTCTAACTCTCTATCCCTCTCCCTTCCTGTCTGTAAAATCATAAAATATATATTTTAAAAATATATATAATTTAAAAAAACAAAAAAAGCAACTCTTTGGTGCATGAGCTGACATGCTAACCAGTGATACACACCAGAGCAATATTTTATTATTCCTGTTGCGTTCGTAAATGGGATTGCTTTCTT
>NW_005873079.1:11318-13940 GCF_000147115.1 Myotis lucifugus
GAAAGACGCCGGCCTACGAACCAGAATCACCCTCCCACAACCGTCGGTCGCCTTTGTAGCGCCCACCATCACTGCCTCCCCCTGAGTCTTACATTATTAGAACAGTTAGTGGTTCTTTTCACCACTAGCAAGCAGCAGCAGCAGCAACCAGAACACCACCATCACCACCACTGCTCCCAAACCACCATCCACCTCCAGAAACAAACATGACACACACACACACACACACACACACTGAGTCCTCTCATGGGGCGAACCAATCCTGACTCTAAAGTCGTGATCCTGACCCCGGGAGTTGTATTAAAAATCAAGCTAAAGGAGTGTGAATGTAAACTGTAGGCTCATCAAAGGTTCAAAGGAGGTCTGTGTTTACCACCATTGAAAGAAAACAAACCAAGAAAGAGATCAAGTGTGGGTCAAAACACCCTCTCTGGGACTGGGAGGGAGAGAGTTCCTGCATCTGTCCAAGAGGGTCATCTGCAGTGTGAAAAGCCAGGGTTCAGCAACAGGAGATATTTTCTTCCTCTCAGGGATCATGAAAAGCATCCATGACAGTAAGGGGGTGGGTTTGGGGTGGGTGCTGTCATTGAAAAGGCAAGGCGAGCAGGGAGAGCTCGATTCCGGTCAAGGGCTCATGCCTGCCCAGGTCACGGGCTCGAGCCCCACTAGGGGAATGCAGGAGCTGGCCAATCCATAATTCTCTCTCATGGGATGATGTTTCTATCTCTCTTCCTCCCTCTCCCTTCCTCTCTGAAATCAACAAAAAAATACATCTTTTTTTAAAAAAAGAAGTATGTGTCTATCATTTTACTTTTTTAAAAAAATTTTTATTGATTTCAGAGAGGAAGGGAGAGAGAAAGAGAGATAGAAACATCAATGATGAGAGAGAATCATGGATTGGCCGTCTCCTGCATGTCCCCCACTGGGGATCGAGCCCTCCCCCCATGCACATGCCCTTGACTGGAATCAAACCAGGGAAGCTTCAGTCCGCAGGCTGACCCTCGATCCACTGAGCCTACAAGCCAGGGCTATCATTTCACTTTTTATCCAATCCCAGAGGTTTCCTCGCCCCCACCCCCCCACCCCACTCCCCACCCCACTCCACCCCACCTTTGCCTCCCTCCCTCCCTCCTTCCCTCCCTAATCTATCACCAGTGGATTTTCTGTAACCGGCTTTCATCTCCTCCTTGGATTGTCACGTATAAAACAAAGTCACACCCCGGCCGGTTTTGGTCAGTGGGTAGAGCATCGGCCTGGGGAACGAAGGGGTCCTGGGTTCGATTACAGTCCAGGGAGCAGGCCCGGGTTGGGGGCTCGATCCCCAGTAGGAGGTGTGCAGGGGGCAGCCGACCTGGTGATTCTCTCTCTCTCATCGTGGGTGTTTCTCTCTCTCTCTCTCTCTCTACCTCCCTCCCTCTCCCTTCCTCTCTGAAATCTATGAAGATATATTAAAAAACACACACACAGACACACACAATGACAACAACAACACAAAGGTATTATTCCACCTCCGTGGAGTAAAAAGTATACTTGTACAATGTTTTGTACTTGTATTTCGTGCTATTAAAACACGGACGTTAAAACGGGGGATTTGGAGCGGCGGTGAGAGGATAAAAGGGAGGGATTGACCTTTGCCGTTTCAAAATGGCAGCTGCCGCCCTAACTGGTTTGGCTCAGTGGATAGAGCATCGGCCTGCGGACTGAAGGGTCCCGGGTTCGATTCCGGTCAAGGGCATATACCTTGGTTGTGGGCACATCCCCAGTAGGGTGTGTGCAGGAGGCAGCTGATTGAGGTTTCTCTCTCTTTGATGTTTCTAATTCTCTATCCCTCTTCCTTCCACTCTGTAAAAAAATCCATAAAATATATATTTTTTAAAATGGCAGCTTCCAAGTCACTGGAGCCAAAATGGCGGCTGCCTCATTGCACGCCGCCCTCCCCCTCTCCCCCACTGGGGATGGAGCCCACACCACAGGCAGGTGCCCTTCTCTGGACTCGAACCCGGGACCCTTCCGTCTGCAGGACGACTCTCTATCCTCTGAGACAAATCAGTTAAGGCTAAAACTCCCTACTTTGGCAGAAAGGATGACTCCTTTATTCCCACACAACTGTGGACGAAGAAAGAGGCCACATGCTAACCCCACGAGCTCAGGGAAGGGCTGCGTGGTGGTCTTGCAAACTGAAAGGCCTAAAGCGACCACAATTCTAGTCTGAAGGGAGACTGTTACTAAGAGCAGTTGTGGTGGCTGGTCGAGTCCGAGGCCGGAGTCTTCCCTGACAAGGTCAGTGTTTACCTTAACTGAATCTATGGTCCTTTTGCATCCAACACAACATAACTCTGAAATGTCAGAGGAACTTGTAACATCCCGCCATCCCCGCCCCGCCTCCACCCCCTTCCCCTCCCCCCACCCCACCCCACACAAGCGAATGCGCCTGGGGGCTCTGCAGGACAGAGATCATAAATTCCTTCATTGCTATTGTTATCGCGTGTATTGTTTCCTGCTAGCTATCTATGCAGCAAACTATTTAGATAAAGAACTAGGTGAGGTCCTGGAGTGTTTGGCTCAGAGGGCAGAGCCGACGTCAGCCTGCGGTGCGACCTTACGATCTTGGGTTCAATTCGC
>NW_005873079.1:14350-38894 GCF_000147115.1 Myotis lucifugus
ATGGCTCTCTCTCCCTCTCCCTTCCTCTCTGAAATCAATGAAGATATATTTTTATAAGCCACACAAATGTATTATTGCACTTCCATGTAGTGAAAAGCATACTTGTACAATGTTTTGTACTTGCATTTTGTATTATTAAGACAGTGGTGGGCATGGGGGGAGGGGAGTGCTGGACCGGGGGTGGGGCGCCAGCGAAGATGCCAAACTTCTTCGGGGGGGTGGGGGGGGGCGGCGGACTGCACTCGGAAGAGCATGCAGTCAGATTTGGCCTTCTTCAGTTTCCCGAGGGATCCGGCCAGATGCCAGAAGTGGGTGGGAAATTGTAGGAGAGCAAACTTAGAAGATAAAACGCCTGAACAACTCAATAAACATTATCGATGATGTGCCAAACACTCTGAGACCTCTATGATCTGTAGAACTAGTCCTTCCTTATAGGACAGTTCTTCGAGATAATGTAATACCAACAATAGGTGATCTTACCAGTCATTTGAACAATCCACATAGTAGACATAGAAAACGAATAAAAGAATTGAGCGAAGATGAAATCAGGACATGGAAACAGGAAAAAAAATTGACGAAACTTCTGAACAGGAACAAAAACAAACATAGAGCGATCAACTACAGCCTTGCTCAGAACTCCAATACAGAAGGGGGTGAAGAACAGGATGAAGACACTTTACCTTTAACCCTTGAAGAGAAAGTAAACAAAAGAATACTTTAAAATCTTTATTTGCAGTTTTGATTCTTATGGGAAAACAAAAGATACCTCTAGATCAGCGGTTCCCAACCTGTGGGTCGCGACCCCTTTGGGGGTCGAACGATCCTCTCACAGGGGTCGCCTAAGACCATCGGAAAACACATGTATAATTGCATATTGTTTTTTGTGATTAATCACTATGCTTTCATTATGTTCAATCTGTAACAATGAAATTGGGGTTCACCACAACATGAGGAACTGTATTCAGGGGTCGCGGCATTAGGAAGGTTGAGAACCACTGCTCTAGATGGACATGAAGCTGATGAAATCCCAGAAGGCCTCTTCACTCCGGATAACTTTCAGGCAGGCAGGCAGGCAGGCAGGCAGGCACTGTCGGAGTGCCCGATAAATTCTGGTGAAGAGGTTCTCTCTGAGAAAGCCCTTTGAGACCACAGCAGTCAACGCACCGTCCTGTTCAAAAGTACAAGCAGAAGCAGATGCTAGAGATCCATGAGAGCCGCATTCGGGGAAGGAACGCTCAGGGGAGTGAGAGACTCTCCCTTCTTTTCCATGGCCCCCGTAAGGGACGCAGGCACGCACGCACGTAGTGGACACAGCAGGGGAAGAGCACCTGCCCGCGTTGGTGAGGTTTGCTGACGAAGCTCATGACCTGAGAGAGGAATCTGTGGGTTTCCTGCCTTCTGAAGCCGCTGCTGAAATTTTGGCTATGACATTTCCCACGACGAGACCCGTGAAGTGGGGATTACGCATGGAATATTGTCGTGGCCAGGCTTACATTGTGTCCAGTGGCTTTCCTTCCAAAAGGAAAGTTGTTGCTTCTAGACTTTTGGAGAAACATCCCTCCCCAAGCTGTCTACACACTGTGCTCTTAGCTGTGCCTGAAGTCCGAGTTCGGCCAGATCTGTGCCTGTCACGGGAGCGTCTGTTGCCTTTGGAACAGTGGAGGAAGTTTGATCTTTTTTCCACCCGTCACCACAAACGCTTTTAGAGCTTGGCAGTGTCATTTCTGTCCTCTTCCAGAACAATGAAGAAAGCGGGAAAGAACTGAAGGAAATTTGCCATTCTCAGCGGGCGGGCAGGCACGATGCTTTTGAAATTGTAGTGGAGCTCCTGAGAGAGCTTGTTTTCTGTGTAGGCGGTATACATGAGGACACACATAGTAGATGGGAAAACTGTATAGCAGGCCAAGCATTCACACTCTGCAGTGTAGCAACAGATTTTGATTTCGTGGTTACCATTGTTGTTCTTAAAAACGTTCTACCTTTCACAGGAGCCTCTGGGGAAAATCTCCAGGGTCAGACCTCTGATGTCTTCTCTGCAGCCAATAGCTCAACTGCAGGCGCTGCATTCGCTACATGAAGTGATGGAAGATATTGAAGTTTATTGTGAATTTTGGTTTGAGGAAGCCACCAATTTGGCAACCACACTTGCTATTCTGATGAAGCTCCCTGGGAAGCTCCGCAGAGCTCAGCAAGGGAACCTGGAGTCTCAGCTGACTTCTGAGAGGTGCTATAAAGAGCCTCTAAGCGTCACAACAGTGGAACACATTGTTCAGGAACTGAAAGAGATAGTCTCAGAACAGTACCCCAAAGCTCTTCAATGCTGATCTCTGGTCCCTTCTGTCACGGGACGGCTCAAATTCAATATGCGGGAGGAGCACCCGGCTGACATGTACGGCAGCGACTTACCCAATCCTGATGCAGCACTCTCAGCTGAGCTGCATTGTTGGAGAACCAAGTGGAAACCCAGAGGAAAAGATATAGAGCTTCCATCCACCATGGCACCCTCCACCTGCCAGACATCAAGTTTTTTCCTCATGTTTATACATTGCTAAAGGTCCTACGAATTCTCCCTGTGATGAAGGTTGAGAACGAGCGCTATGAAAACGGGCAAAGCATCTCAAAGCACACCCGAGGAACACTTTGACAGGGCAAAGGTCAAGTAGCTTAGCTTTGCTTAACATGCATTTCGATGTGAAACACGATTTGGATTTAACGGTGGACACATACATCAAAGTCTACACAACTAAGTCAGAGCTTCCTACAGATAATTCCGAAAGTGTCGGAAATACCCAAGGGACTTTTAAAATGCGTTCTCTCTTATATTTGATATTGAAAAAAAATCTGAGAAATTTGAAAGGAAACAGAGAAAAGCTGTAAGATATAGGTGGGTCACTTAATCACTGGATCTCTTGAGTAGATTAGCCACTGATCCTCTGCTTAAATGGCCCCGGTGTGAACTCTCATGCTTTGGAGAACGAACTGTTGTTCTTCCAGAGGGCGGCAGGCATCATCGGAAGCGCCACGTTGCACTTCTGCGTGATCTCTGCCGATGGCACTTTGGGCTTGTTTTAGTGAGGTCATTGCAGACATCACATTCATTGTCACAGTTGTTGGGCATTGAGTTATCAGTTCTTTGAAGAAATAAATTTTGAGAAGGTGTGGAAGGAATCTGTTTCATAAAATTGTGCAATGAAGCTCACGACTAACCTCTGACTAGCAGGAGTTTTAAGTGTGCTACGAGAAATCTGTAACCAACAGTGAAACGACCAGGTAGTGAAAGAAACGTGAGCTTGCCAGACAAGGATTTCGGTGTGGATTTTCGTCTTTATTCGATGATCTTAAACAAATGACTGTGAAACATTGAAGAAAGAACCCGCCATCCTTACACCCACATCTGGGTGTCGCTGTTTACATTCCTTCGTTGAGCCTATATCCTCATAAGCTTTTTAGCAAGAATATGTGGCACACTTCCGTTTCACGGTCAAGACAGGATCAGAGGCCATGGATCCTGACAACAGATCGGTCTGTTTCATTCCGTCTTTTTCCGTGGTTACATCTACTGCCGCGTCTCGATTTATAAGCGAAACCGAGACAACCGACAAGAATGCGTTTTGTAGTTGGTCTAGGAATACAGAAAACATCGCTGTCATTTTCGGTGAAGAAAGTCAATTTTGTACAGTCTATGTCAACATAAATAAAATGTGAATTTGTTTAATGGAAAAACAAAACAGCAAAATTAAAACGGGGGAGTGGGAGGGGGAGGCGGGGTGGAGAGGATAAGAGGGAGGGGTTGACCTTTGCCATTTCAAAATGGAGGCTGCCAAGCCCCTGGAGCCAAAATGGAAGCTGCCTAAACTCCCTTCTTTGACAGAAAGGATGACTCCTTTATTCCCACACAACTGTGGACGACGAAAGGGGCCACATGCTAACCCGACGAGCTTAGGGGAAGGCCTGCCTGGCGGTCTTGCAAACCGAGAGGCCTAAAGCCACCGCAGGGATGGTCTGAAGGGAGACTGTTTCTAAGAGCAGTAGTGGTGGGTAGTCTGGTCCTACCTAGGCCGGAGTCTTCCCAGACCAGGTCAGTGTTTACCTTAGCATCTAAGACACAACATACCTATGCTATAAAATGTCAGAGGAACTTGTAGCATCCCGCCGTCCCCGCCCCGCGCCCTCCCCCCCAACACACACACACGCAAGCAAATGCGCCTGGGGGCTCTGCAGGACAGACCATAAATTCCTTCATTGCTATTGTTATCACGTGTATTGTTGCCTGTTAACTATCTATCCTGCACCCACCTCAGGAAAAGAAGTAGATGTGGCCCTGGCCGGTTTGGCTCAGTGGGTAGAGCCGAGGTCAGCCTGTGGCGGACCTTAAGGTCCCGGGTTCGATTTTGGGTCCCAGGCCCATGCCCACCCGCCCGGGTCACAGGCTCGAGCCCCACTAGGGGGCGTGCAGGAGGCGGCCGATCCAAGATTCTCTCTCATTGATGAGGTTTCTCTCTCCCTCCCTCTCCCTTCCTCTCTGTAAAACATCAAAAAAATAAATAAAAAGAAGTGTGCGTCTATCATTTCACTTTTTATTCAATCCCAGAGGTCCCCCCGCCACCCCACTTTGGTACCTTCATCACTCCCTCCCTCCTTCATCTATCACCGGTGGATTTCCTGTAACCCACTTATGTCTCCTCCTTGAATTAGATTGTCACGTATTAAACAAAGTGACGCCCCGGCCGGTTTGGGTCAGTGGGTAGAGCATCGGCCTGGGGACCGAAGGGGTCCTGGGTTCGATTACAGTCAAGGGCGCAGGCCCAGTTGTGGGCTCGATCCCTAGGAGCGGGTGTGCAGGAAGCAGCGGACGGGTGATCCTCTGTCATCCTGGACGTTTCTATCGCTCTCTCCCTCTCCCTTCCTCTCAGAAATCAACAAAAATGTATTAAATAATAATTTAGAAAAAAGAATGAATAAAACAAAGTGAAAAACAGCCATTCTCTGGAGCATTGTCCAAACCCCTTGCGGTTCTCCTTCCCAGCAAGTGTGGACAGTTTGACTCAAGCCAGTGATGCCAACTTGGTTGTTGGTTTTTGTGGGGTGGGTTTTTGTTGTTGTTGTTGTTGTTTTTTAGGAGGGTCACGTGTATGTAGACTTCAATGAGCCAGAGACTGAACCAAAAGGGGAGAATGATGATTTTTATTTTTTTAAATGCATTTTATTTATTTATTTATTTTTTACAGAGAGGAAGGGAGAGGGATAGAGCGTTAGAAACATCGATGAGAGAGAAACATTTATCAGCTGCCTCCTGCACACCTCCTACTGGGGATATGCCCACAACCAAGGTACATGTCTTTGACCGTAATCAAACCTGAGACCTTTTAGTCAGCAGGCAGATGCTCTATCCACTGAGCCAAACCAGTTAGGGCTCCATAAGCTAGAATATGCGGAACACTTCTGTTTCATGGTCAAGACAGGATCAGAGGCCATGGATCCTGACAACAGATCGGTCTGTTTCATTCTGTCTTTTTCCGTGGATACATCTACTGCCACGTCTCAATTTATAAGCAAAACCTAGACAACCTATAAGAATGCGTTTTGTAGTTTATCTAGGAAGAATACAGAAAACATAGCTGTTATTTTCGGTGAAGAAAGTCAATTTTGTACAGTTTATGTCAACATAAATGAAATGTGAATTTGTTTAAAAGAGAAATAAAGCAGCGAAATTAAAATGGGGGGGGGGTGGGGGCGGAGAGGATAAGAGGGAGGGGTTGACCTATGCCGTTTCGAAATGGCGGCTGCCAAGTCCCTGGAGTCAAAATGGAGGCTGCCTAAGTTCCCTTCTTTGACAGAAAGGATGACTTGTTTATTCCCACACAACTGTGGACAAAAGGGGCCACATGCTAACCTGACGAGCTCAGGGGAAGGCCTGCCTGGCGGTCTTGCAAACTGAAAGGCCTAAAGCGACCACAGGGATGGTCTGAAGGGAGGCTGTCACTAAGAGCACTTGTGGTGGGTAGTCGGGTCCTAGGCCTGAGTCTTCCCTGACCAGGTCAGCGTTTACCTTAACTGAACCTATGGTCCTTTTGCATCTAAGACAACACACCTCTGAAATGTCAGAGGAGCTTGTAACATTATCCCCCCTACTCTCCCCCCATCCCCCCACCCCCCACACAAGCAAATGCCCCTGGGAGCCCTGCAGGAAAGAGACCATAAATTCCTTCATTCTTATTGTTATCATGTGTATTGTTGCCTGTTAACTATCTATCCTGCACCCACCTCAGGAAAAGAAGTAGGTGTGGCCCTGGCCAGTTTGCCTCAGTGGGTAGAGCCGATGTCAGCCTGTGGCGGACCTTAAGGTCCTGAGTTCAATTCGGGGCCAGGGAGCATGCCAGCCCTGGTCACGGGCTCGAGCCCAACTATGGGGTGTGCAGGAGGCCGCCGATCCCCGATTCTCCCTAATCAATGATGTTTCTCTCTCCCTCCCTCTCTGCAATCAATAAAAATATATTTTTTTAAAAAAGAAGTATGCATCTATCCTTTTGCTTTATATCCAATCCCAGAGGTGTACCCCCACTCCCCACCCCACCCCCCTTTTCCTCCCTCCCTCCCTTCCTCCCTCCCTCCCTCATCTATCACCAGTGGATTTCCTGTAACCCACGTATGTCTTCTCCTTGGATTGGATTGTCACATATAAAACAAAGTAACGCCCCATCCGGTTTTGGTCAGTGGGTAGAGCATCAGCCTAGAGACCGAAGGGTCCAGGGTTCGATTTCAGTCAAGGGCGCAGGCCCAGTTGTGGGCTCGATCCCCAGTAGCGGGTGTTTCTATCACTCTTTCCCTCAGAAATCCTCTCAGAAATCAATAAAAATGTATTAAATAATAATTTAGAGAAAGAATGAATAAAACACAGTGAAAAACAGCCATTCTCTGGAGCATTGTCCCAACCCTTTGAGATTCTGCTTCCTGGCAAGTGTGGACAGTTTGGCTCAAGTAAACACATAAAAGTTCTCTATGGGTTTGCATGTTTTTCCGTGAACACGATGTATACACCTGCTCGTTTCTGAAGGCGAGGCAACAGAATCTGTCCATGAGGTCCGCTGTGAAACAGTAGAGGCGTCTGTTTCTGCTGTCAGAAGCCAGTTCACCCTTAGAAAGAGTGTAGAAAACAACAACAACAAAAGACAGCCCAAGCCCTCAGCCTCACAGCCCAGTGTCTTAATCTGATTCAGCCAGTGGCCAAGGAGCCCAGGAGCCTGTGGCCATGAGTAATGACAGCACCAAAAACATCTGTCTCATCAGAATCTGATGGTGTCAGTTCTGTCCCAACTAGCAGTAAAACAGTGCTGCTGCAAAGGAAACAAGAAATGTTTATTCCCCCAGAAGTTAAGCAAAGCCTTTCTTTCTTCCTCTAACTCTGAATGCAAATTTGTGGAATTGTCTACTAAGGCTTAAACCCTCCCCTCTGAAATATTTCTTGATGCATTTATAGAGGGAATTTTCATCTAGGAATAATAAACCAAAGCCATTTCTACTAGTACTAGAATGTCACACTTGAGGAAATGCTTTTATTTTGGCCTCCTTTGATCTCTGGCATCGCTAGGAAGATAATGCACATGAAAGTGTTTTGGTGGTTGTAAGTACTTCACATGTGAAAGAGGCTACTATAACCACCTGAGGGTTACTGCAACATTTCAGGAAAGACTTCATTTCAGAAGATTCATTCACTCATTCACTTAATGTATTTTTTATCTTTGTTGTTGAAAGTATTGCATATGTCCCCTTCCCCCCCCCCAATGGCCCCTTCTAGCCCACCCTCACCTGCTGCCCAAGGCCTTCACCACCCTATTGTCTATGTCCATGGGTTATGCATATATGCATACAAAGGTCTTTGGTTGATTACCTCACACCCACCCACCCACCCCAGCCTTCCCTCTGAGATTAAAAATACGTTTTACTAAAGTCCAACTGAGTGCCAGGCAATGTAGATGCAGAATTAATCCAGACAATCCAGCCCTAACCAGTTTGGCTCAGTGGATAGAGTTTTGGCACAGGACTGAAAGGTCTTGGGTTTGATTCCAGTCAAAGACGCCTACCTCAGTTTTAGGTGGGAGGCGACCAATCAATGTTTCTCTCTTTCTGTCTATCCCCCTCCATTCCACTCTCTCTAATAATCAATGGAAAAATATCCTCCAGTGAGGATTAACAACAGCAACAAAAATAATAATAAACCAGACAGTCCCAGCCCTTGGGGGATCAATCTTTTCTTAAATTGGCCTTTTGATCTCCATGGTATTCTGACTACTCCTGGTGCTCTGGCATCTCTGCTGCCTCCCTCTCCTGATTTTCTCCCCACTCCCTCTCCCAGAGTTCTAAACCACTCAAGAGTGTGCTTCTTTCCCTTCTGCAAAAGTCTTAGCTTGCAATCAAGGCCCCAGTGGGTGCTAAAGGAAAAAACCATATTTAGTGATTTAAGAGGTGAATACTTAGTGGCACACATTCATGGCTCTATTACCATAAATAACCTGCTTTCATTATACTTCTGTCAACTTATCTGCTCAGAAGTTGCCCGAAAGCAGTTCTCCCCTCTCAACAATAGTTAACAGAGGAGTGGAAACAAGTCTCAATGATCTATGGACCATGTGCTCTGAAGGAGGGCGGCCAGCTGGGGAAACCCTTGGAAAATAAAGAACTTGAAGCAACAAGAAGTATAAACAGCCATAACCGGTTTGGCTCTGTGAAAAGAGCGTTGGCCTGCGGACTGAAAGGTCCCAGGTTTGATTCTGGTCAAGGGCATGTACCTTGGTTGCCGGCACATCCTCAGTAGGGGGTGTGCAGGAGGCAGCTGATCGATGTTTCTCTCTCTCATCGATGTTTCTAACTCTCCCTTCATCTCTGTAAAAAAATAATAAAATATATATTTTTTTAAAAAGAAGTAGAAACATTTTCCGACACCTGATTCATCTGGATGTGGTATTTCTCTACCAAACTTCTATTTGGGCAGGTGTGAATGGAAAATAACCCAGAATCCTAGATGTTTAAGACTGGAAGGAACTCATCTAGGCTAACTCCCTCCCTTTATAGATAAAGAAGCCAAGGCTCAGGGAGAGGAGAGGACATGATGAAACCCAGATTGCACAGCTTGTCTCTGAGGTAGGAGTAGAAGCCAAGTCACCTGCCTCCCATGCAAGGCCCATTCCTCCCCCCAGAGCCACCAGGAGCCAGGTGTGCACCTGTAGGAAACCCTACAGCACACCCTGGGGTGCCCCCACAGGGACACCGCCTATCTGGCTGCTCCCCTTGCTTCCTCCGTGCATGCCTCTGCTGTGCTTAAAGTAACACACACAGCCCTCCAGAGCTCTGAGACCCCTGTGCAAACGAGCAAGCCTACTATTATTCTGTGAAATGGGATTATTTTCTGTCCTTTTCTCCTGAAGATCAATGAGCTGATAGCCATCAAGGAATTCTTTTGTCTTTGAAGAAAACTTGGAGTAGGGTTCTGATAGAGTAGTTGCATCACAATTAATCCCTACCAATGGTAAACCCAAGAATTAGATCCCAGAATTTTATAAAGAGTGGCAATGCTTTTGCTCTTTCTACATCTAAACTTTTTTTTAATAGCATACACACTTGCATGCAATGCAAATAACCATACACTTGACACTTGGTCCTCATTGTGACTCTGGTAGGAGACAGTAGAGTAGGGGTCGTTATCCCCAACTTACAGAAGAGGAACTTGGTTCAGGGAAGCTACCTGTCTGCCCAAAGTCAAACAGGCAATAAAATGCAATGCCAAAACAATGACCTTGTCTAAGGCTTTCTTCTTTCTTACTGTGCAATTTGGCTTTAGAATTTTCTGCTCAAATTTTGCACTTCAACACCAAAGAGCAACCTTTTCTGTTACATTTGAGACATTTCAGACACTTGAGTCCCTTAAAAAGGATAACAGCTTGACCCTTTGACTCAGGCAGCAGCCCCACAGCAGGAACTTCTCTCTGCTGGACACTAAATGACACAGGTGGGTTATGGGGATGGGGGTGAACTTTGGGGGTGCAGAAATGAGATTAACCTTTATGATGCTTTCAATTCTTCATAATGCTCTGCATCCTTTCAAAAGCAATCTGAGGTAGTTCTTAGCTTTGACAATAATTCAATCAAAAGTAAGGCATTTATGCCGAAACCGGTTTGGCTCAGTGGATAGAGCGTCGGCCTGTGGACTGAAAGGTCCCGGGTTCAATTCTGGTCAAGGGCACATACCTGGGTTGCGGGCACATCCCCAGTAGGAGATGTGCAGGAGACCGCTGATCAATGTTTCTAACTCTATATCTCTCCCTTCCTCTCTGTAAAAAAAATCAATAAAATATATTTTTTTAAAAAAGTAAGGCATTGATTTGTTCATTTTAAAAAATATTTACTCACTCACTGGTGCAGAGAAAAAGACTCGAAAGGCTATATCATGAGTCTAGGTGTGCTGATTATTAGCATATTATGAATGCTAAAGTATCTTATCTTTTGAACAATGAATATATATAGCATTGGAAATAAGAAAACAAACAACAATGATCTCACTTACATGTAGAATTTATAAAGAGCTGAATTCATGGAACCATGGAGCAGAATGGTGGTTGCCAGAAATTGGGCCTGGAGGAAATGGGGCAATGCTGGTCAAGAGGTACAAACTTCCAGTTACAAGATGAGTAAGGTCTGAGGTTCTAACATACAGCATGGTGGCCACAGTTAACAATATTAAATTGTATAGCTGAAAGTTGCTAAGACAGTAAATCTTAAGTGCTCCCACTACAACAACAAAAAAGTAGCTATACATGTATCGATGCATCATGTGCACACCTTAGACTTACACAACAGTTGCATGTCAATTACTAGTATATATCTCAATAAAGTTGGCAGGTGCAGAGAGAGAAAAAAAAGAAACAATTATGATTATTTGATTTTTAAAACATTTTATTCATTCTGAAAAAGTGGGGGAAGGGGTTACCTCTACAGGGGATTGAGAGCTCTATCACTGTGAACCAAGTAAACAGAAAATGCAAACAATACTCTAAGCCTCAGACCAGAAAATTTGCTGTGCTTCTCCACCTGACTACTCTCAGCCCCCAAGGATCTAAAACAACAATATGCCAGGACATCAATGTTGTACAAATATTTTTGAGGAAAAAAAAAAATATATATATATATATATACATATACATCAGATTCAACATATAAAATCAAATGAAAAATTGCATAAATCCTTAAATCATTTTCAAGCTCATTGGTATCAATCTGATACCCTTATCCTCACCCCCATCCCCACCACCTGGGGCAATTGTCAGTCTTCCTTGCTCTCAGAGACTCTTCTATGCAAAAGTTTGGGAAGCCCTAAGGCAAAAAGCACCATCTGATCCCCACCCAGGAGCCCCCTCGCTGCTTTGAAAGAGCAGCAACCTCATTAATAATATCACTTTTACTGTTAGCTATTTTTTTAAGTCAAATTTTTCTTCTACTACTCTATCTTCTAAAATTCTTTACAAAACAGGTGGCAGCAAACATGTTGCCAGGGAAACCCAAAAGCCACAGGAGCATCCTTGGCTCTGCTTCCTTGCTGGTGGGGCAGGGGAAGGGAGGGGGGCAGGGACCGGTGGAGAAAGAAGTGTCTGGCCTGGCGCCCTGGGCCCTGAGGTCTACCTCTGGGCCGCCTCACATTTCTGCAGGACAGCAGATTGATCTACACAAGGTGCTAATTCAGCCATTCCATAGGTATTTACTGAGTGAAGCCTGAGAAAGGCTTCTTAGGGGACAGTGTGATCATTCACAAGCCAATGGTCAGGACTAATGGATCAGATGTGGACAATCCATCTTTCATTAGACCTCAAACCACCTCTAGGACACAGCAGCTGGGCCCCTGCCGCACCCACTCAGAGCAGCTGGACCGGATCAGGCAGGGGCTGTGGAACAGGGGTGCTGTCTGGGAGAGGCTAAGGCAGTCCCGGATTCACACCAGAATCTCTGAAACCCTTGCACCTGACTTTGAGCTAACACCTCTAAATGCTCCAGCAGTGTCTGGTGTTATGCCCAGAGTTCGGGGTCCCCAAGAATCAACCACCAGGGAGCCTCCTCCGATGCAAAAGCAGAGTCTTTATTCAAACTAGTTTGCCGCCCCTCCCCCCACCCTGTCAGCCACATTTGCTGATGCAGCGGCAAGCGGCTGAGAGAGCCCCGATTCCCAGGAGAACAAAGGTTATATAGGGCTAATCATTTGGGTGGGCTTAGGTAAGTGATGTGGGTTACAGAGACTGGTCACTTTGGTCAGGGTCTTTCAGCGGGGTCTTACAGCACAGTGGTCAGGAAGTGACCAACACATTCTAAGGTTTGAGCCATCCCTCACTACTTCCTGATTGGTCAACAGTGGGACACACAGGGAACAATTTATGATATAGCCTTGTTAGGAACTTGGCTGCATTCCTTAGCTTCATTGGTCCACTCAGGCAGTGTTTGGGGGAGTTAGGACATTTCTGGCATTCCTGTGATCACTCCCTGGGGGGGGGGGGGGGGGGGGTGTCAGGCTGAAGACCCAGCTCTACAAGTATGGGGATAGTCAGTTCTGCTTTGTTCTTTCACTGGAACTCAATCGTCGGTTTTGCTGGTACTATTCCAGCTTGCCCTTCCTCAAGGAGCATCAAAACAGTGGAAAGAACACAGGTGTTAGATTCAGAGAGACCAGATTTGAGTCCCAGCTATGCCACTTACTAGCCATGTGACTAAGGGACGTGATCGTTCCGAGCCTCGGTTTCACATTTGTAAAATGGGGTCAAGGGCAGTATCCCGTCATCACGCGAGGCTTTGAGAGAATTAAGGACACATTTTATGCAAAGAGAAGTGTCTGGCCCATAAGTGCTCCATAACAGATAGTCAGTACTGCTACTGGTTTGCTTCACCCCTTCCCCACCCCTCTTGAAGGGTCCTGGAATCTGAATTCACATGGAAGTCACAGTAGAGCAGAAAAACTACAGGGGTGAGGGAATGAGGGGAGTGTGGGGGAGGGGGAGGGGGAGATAGGGAAGGGAAGGCTGAAGAACTTCCAGCAAAGTCCTCAGTTCCTTTCAGCCACCTTCCTCTGGCTGCTCCATCCAACTGACAGCTGGGGCCACTATTCCCTAGTTGGGGAGGCTGCCAAGACAGGGACAGGAAGCTGGACAGCGGTTTGAATCCATCCAATCTTCCCGTGTTTGTCTGTCTGTCTGAACCCCACTGGGCTTCCTCTGCACGTCCCTGCCAGGCTGAGGGGGTCAGGAGGCTGACAGTATGATTCACAGCTGTTCTTATCTGGGCTTCCATCCCCACCCAGAGCCCAAAGGCCTGGAGGGAGGCCGCTGGTCACCACCCAATATTCAATGAAAATGAGGACTTTTGACTAACCTAGGGGATTTATAAAGGGAAGAGGGAGAAAAGGGAAGAGGGGGTTGGCAGGGTGGGTGCAGAGAGAGGCCCACTTCCTACACGCTGGAGGAGCCCATGACTTAGCGCTGGAGCAGTTGGCTTTCCACTTTAGAGAATGACAGCTAGCACTCCTGTCATTTATAACTCACCGTGGGACAGGTCTGCGTGTAGGAAGAGAATTCCAAAAACAAATCTGTTTATTTTCCAAGGACAAATCATCAGCCGCAAATCCCCTTCCCAACACCCCACCAGTGTGGCCAGTGGTCCTAGCGCGCTGCCTAAGTCACCTGAGCAATCTGGGGCCGTCCCTCTGTAGCCAGGTCCTGCCAGCAGCCAGCCCTGACCGGGGCTCAGGCTGCAAAATCCCCAGGAAACCCCAGCGCCCAGCAGAGCCCCCGCCGACCCAGGCACCTTGGCTTCCTGGAGCCTCCGCCCCCTGGGCAGCGGAGCTGGCCCTTAAGTAGGTGGGGAATTGACCAAGGAAGCTTGCCGGCTGCCAAAGTGCAGTTCACGTGTTAGAATTCATAAGACTAAAAAGCACCATTCAACCCCAACGCCTTCATTGAACCGAGAAGGAAACAGAGACCCCGAGAAGGAGCGAAAGTTGCCCAAGGTAACACAGCGAGTGGGCAAAAAAGTCCAGACTAGCACGCAGGAGCGCTCCGAGTGGCAGCCAGACAGGGAGCGCGTCCCGCCGCCTTCAGAATCCTCTAACCCGCAGCCGAAGCCAGGTGTGCAACCCTCAACCCCGGTTACCTTCCGCCAACCGGGGAGCAAGAGCCTCCTCTTCCCTGCCTGGCGCTGGTGGCTCTGCCCTGCTCGCTCTGCCAGCCAGGCTTCCAGGTGTTGCCCTGCAGCTGTCAGTGCAGGGCTGAGTGCTGGCCCCTCCCGCAGGCTCTGGCTGTGGCAGGGGCGGAGGGCAGTGCTGGGGCTCCCGGGAGCACCCGCCAATGGAGCAGATCCTGCTCCCTCCGCCCTTGCATCCCAAGGGCCCCAGCACCCTTCCTGCCATTTGCCCACCCTTTTCAGCCTCTTATCAGTTTGCTGCTCCTTCTGAGCCCTCAGGGTCCTCCTGGCCGGCCTTCTCCAGGGCACATGAACCCCGAAAAAGCTTTTTTTTTCTGCGCAGAGTGCAGCGCTGTTATGTTGTGACCACTGTGCGTTAAGGGACTTGGAGCAGGAGAGCGGGGAGCACTCCACTCATTTGGGGTCAGCCACCCAGCAGGGACAACGGCGCTGAGTAGTGTAGAGCCTGGTGACCCCAACAAGATGCTTCACCTGCTCTGGGCACCAGTTTGCTCACAAGTAAATAGGTAACAAATAACTCCCAGGTTGTTGAGAGGATTCAATGAGGTGATGCTTTACGTTTCTAATAAACAGCGGGATCAATGGTGAGTGCAGTTGTAGGGCCTGAGCCCCCCAAGGGGTTGCAGTGAGGACTGGCAGGATGCTGGAAGGTGCTGGCTGGTGTGAGGCATACCTATAAACGCAATGTGATATTACAGCCAACTTGAAAAAATTACTGATGATGTGGCAGACCAGGCAAACTTCTGAAATTGGTGAACCTTAAGGCCTTCTCCCATCTTCCCAGTTGGTGCTGTCCATCCAACTAAAGGTGGCCCAGGTCAGCGTTGGATTCTTCCAAAGATCTTCCTTCTCCCAGACTTACAAATGCGGTATCCCAACGGCCTATTTCAGTGCTGGGGGCAGGAATGCTAACCTGCTTAGGAATCCATGCACTGTGTTAACGTGGGTACTCTAGTTTTCACCCAAACTTGTGGAGTCTGCTGTGTCCCTGTGCAGGGTGAGCACTCAGCATGCAGAAGGGGATCAAGCCGCTTGTCTTGCGTTTGGTGAGACAAATTTGCAAATAATTTCTACTTAGGGTAATGATTGCTTTGAGCCGAAACCGGTTTGGCTCAGTGGATAGAGCGTCGGCCTGCAGACTGAGGGGTCCCAGGTTTGATTCCGGTCAAGGGCATGTACCTGAGTTGTGGGCACATCCACAGTGGGAGATGTGCAGGAGGCAGCTAATCGATGTTTCTCTCTCATCGATGTTTCTGACTCTCTATCTCTCTCCCTTCCTCTTTGTAAAAAATCAATAAAACATATTTTTAAAAAATGATTGCTTTGAAACTACAAAGTGTTTAATAGTCACACTGGAAGAATAGGACAAGAAAAGCTTAATTAAGGTGTGGACAAGGTAAGTCTTGGGGAGGGGACTATAACTTAGGTGGGATGGAAGCAGGAGAGAGCAGTGGGTGCAGGCAGGCAGGGAAGGCATGGAGAGATGCCTGTCATATATAGTGGCTGTGTGACAGGCAGGCAGAGATGAAGCTAAGGTGATCCATACAGACGGGGTGGCGTGCCTGCGGGAAGCAGCTGTATCCTGTTGGTGATGGCTGCTGGTGAGAGATTTTAAGCAGAGGAGTGGCATGGCCTCATTTGCTTTGGTATCTCACTTTCAGTGTTTATAGCACCTTCCTTTGTTATCTCCTGTGCTATACCAGCACGGCCAAGGGTGATCCCGAGTGGGGGTGGTGGTGAAAGGATTGAGAAAAGACAGATAAGAGAATGATAGCTGGGTGTCGGTGGGACGCTGCCTCCCTGATGAGGAGACAACGACCATGCCCACAAGCCCTGTCTTTATTTTATAGCAGATGCCACGAGGTAAAGTAAGGGCGCGATCAAGCTGTTTACAGCATTTTCGTGAGTTTCAACCCTACTCAACTATATGCACCTGAACTCTAGCACAAGGCACATGGGGCCCCGTGTTCGCACCATAGGTTCAATCTTACAACCACAACTGTTGGCTATGATTGTGCTGGGAGGGCCCTGCCCTCCAGCTGGGACTTGCAATGAGAAGACCCTGTCCTTTCATTAGTCTGAGGCTTGAACCTGGCCAAAACACTGTAGCCGCGCCCCACATATCCCCCTTTACTTTTGTTTTTAAACACGCCCATTTACACTATCCAAAAAACTCTAAACAAATTATTCAGCATCATCAAAACATCAAAACACACCCCTGGCTGTTAACACAACCATAAACAGCAATGTTAACAAGAGAAATTCTGGCTACTAACAAAGCAATCTCAATGCAAAAATCAAACTACAGACATGTTAATGTTTTCAGGATATCTTATTCAATGCCCTTAGATTTAGCTCCACAAGATTTTATGGAAAACTGACAGTTCACCAAGGTTAGCATAGATTCCACTTGCTTTTCTAACATCTGCTTGGCCTCAGTTGTCATCTTGTTCAGCTGACTCCATGCTGATATCTCTGTCACTAGCGTAGTAAGATGACGCCGATGCAAAGATGTCCTTGATGAAAAACCAGTCCCCTGGTCAGGCTGTTTGGACGGTTGACCTCGACACTGAGTCTGCACCAGTCCCAGTCAAATCATCCCCATCCACGCAGGTGGAAGTCTGGTCCCTTCTCAGCCTCTTTCTTTATCCATGGCTGCATGGAAAGGAGCAACCCTAGGTCCTGCAGAGCTGGAGACTTCCCACTCTGAGTCTGGCATCTCACACAGACCCAAAGTCCCAGGGAGCTATCAGTTCACACATGCAAAGATAACCAAAGCCTAGAAACAATGCAGCTGCTGCAAGAGCTTGCAATCTAAGTCTAAAACAAAATTACTTCCTTAAACAGCATCAACCACAGCCATCTTCTGCTTTACAGTAGCTTAAACAAAACCTAGGAGATTTCCACTTTATTTTGTATTTCCTAATTATTTTCTTACCGCTTATTTTCTACCACTTATTTCTCTATTTCTACTTTCTTTCTATTGCTACTTTATTTCTACCACTTTTTTAACTTATTTCTCTACCTCTAACTATGAACTACAGTGGGGCCTTGACTTACCAGTGTCCCGACTAACGAGTTTTTCGAGATACCAGATGTCTCTTGGCAGGTTTTTTGCTTTGAGTTAACAGAGTAATGTGAGTTAATGAGCTCCTTAATGAGCTTGGTCTCCGAACAAATTAAACTTGTAAGTGAAGGCCCCACTGTATAGGTCGGCTTGGCTGCCCCTGCCTAAACCTTCCTGGGTTGCAACCCTCCGCTGGTTTCTATATTCCTACAACTTATTTCCTACTCTCTATTTCTACGGCTAATTTTCAACTGCTTACTTTTCTATTGATCTCATCATTTCTACAGCTTATTTTTTAAACCTATAGATATAGCAAAACCAAACTTAGTCCTCGGTTTTGGCTGCACAAGATTTTATAGAAGACTGGCAGCTAACCAATGCTAACATAGCCATAAACATGGCTGAAGGAGTAGCTTCCACTCCATGTTTTTCTGCTATTTGCTGCGCTTCAGTTTTAGCTTCTTCAACTGACCCCATGTTGGCACCTCAGCCCCTAGTGTAGCCTTTGTTTTCTTTTTCTTCCTCTTTGCTGTCATTGGGGCAACTCTCAGTCCCTTGAATGGAGGGACAAGGAGCTTCTCTGAGTCCATTGTGGTGTCGCACATACTGTTCTGGCACCCAAATTGGCTGCACTGCTCCTTCTGGAAAGACACAAACACAACCTCTTCCCCACATCATTACTGGATCTGGTCCGAACCATCTTCCAGTTTGTAAGTCTTTCCACTGGGCTAACCCGGAGGAGGCTATTGTGCTGGAGGCCTGATGCCTTTCAGCTGCTGGATGACCCTCTGCATCACAATTCAAAACGTTTAAGACATATAGAGCATGACTGAGTTTATTTTGAGGTGACACGTAACATCCGTCTCCCCTCCCCCCTTTATTTTTAGTAATTGCATTTTAAAAGTAGGATTGGCTCTTTCCACTACTGCTTGCCCTTGAGGGTCATAAGTGATACCAGTTTTATGACAAATTTGACACTGTTGACAAAACTGCTGAAAAGTGGAACTAGCGTATGCTGGTCCATTGTCTGTTTTCAGCTCTAAGGGAGAACCTAGCACCGCAAAGGCGGCTAAGCAATGATTGATTACATGCTTGGCGCTTTCTCCTGTTTGGGAAGTCGCAAAAATAAAGCGAGATCAGGTACCTATGGTAACATGTGCCCATCTCTGCTTACCAAATTCTGGAGCATGGGTGACATCCATTTGCCAGTAATTAGAGAGTGAAACTTGCCAACTTGTTGACCGTTGCCAGAGCCAGTCTTGCTGTATGGCTCAAGGTCTCAGCCCACTAACTGGCCTAATCCAAGACAGCCTCGAGCAATCAACTGCAACACTGAATCCTGAAAGGGAGTGAATACCTTAGTTGGAGAATGAGCCAGGTGTAGCCATTCAATGACTCTAGCATCTTGCCAAATAACCCCAGTGGGTGTATGTATAGTGGGAAAAATTAAAACTTGTAAAGGAAGGGAGTAATCAATTCTAGTAAGCTGTGCCGAATTTAGGACATCCTCCACTTTATGTAGGGCTGTCCTGGCTTCCCCTGTCAAACAGCGTGGGGCTGTTGGAGATGGATCTCCCCTGAGTACATGAAATAAAGGGCTTATGTCAGCTGTAGTTGGTTTTAAAACAGGTTGAACCCAATTAATGTCTCCTAATAATTTTTGGAAGTCATTTAAGTAAAGTGTCAGTCCGAATTTGAATTTTCTGAGGTCTTATTTTTTGTCCTTCGATAATGCTACCAAGGTAAGAAAAAGGAAATGTTCTTTGAACCTTTTCAGGTGCTATGCATAATCCAGCACAGCACAAGGAATCCTTCAAATCTATATAAATGGTATTTAAGAGCATCTCATGTGTATGAGCTAAGAGAATATCATCCATATAATGAATAATATAAGCCAGAAGCAGGGCGTCCCGTGAGGGTGAGGCTGATGGAGTCCTAACGAAGCATGCCTGACTCTGGAGACCAGTTCAGTGACGCAGATCCAAGTTTATTGTGTGATTGCAGGAACATATATAACATTCCAGACCAATCATAAGTTTACAACATCCATAGGGCAAACAATAGTAGGAAAGATCAGGGTACTATGTAGGGGCTCTAGGAGGTTTGCTCAGGCGGGCGATGCCACTTCCTGGTGTGCTGAGGAAGCTTGTGCAGGCAGAGTGTGCTCACGCCATTGCATCTGCCACAGCACTGAGATAAATCTCCTGAGCTCTTCCTACATCTCCCCCTTCTTTTCTTATTAGCGCCTGCTGGACGTGTATGATCATGGCTTGCTGAGCACTTAGCTTATTGAACATGTTGTATAATCAGCGAAATAATACTATTCCTACAACGAATCCTACTATCATGACTCCCCAGATGAGGAGGTTGGCTGGGTTTAACCAGGAGGTCAGACAGCTGAGGGCATCACTTAAGAAACTAAACTCAACGGGTTTCACTCAGGTATTATTGCATGAGGTGCTAGGTATATCCACCCTTGTCCCGGGGTAGTCCCATTATCTAGAGTCCAGTTAAGGAGGTTATGGATACTGTTATCAGCCCATATAGTCCCATTCTATGGCAGGGTAAGCCCACAGAGCAGTTAGACACTTGGTCAGCGGGGAATTGTAGGCTGTCAGCGCTGACAGGCATGAGCACCCCTGGATGAGGTATGGCCGCCCATAGATGTTGTGCTCGCGCCTGAGAGTTCGCTGTTATGATGGCACACATTAGGAATAATGTCCCTTCTGACGGATTGCCTTCTGGTTCCATGCATGCAGCTTGGTCCTGTAGGTTCTTGAGGGCCCATCAGTGCCTTGGTTGCCTCCGCCGTCGGGGCTGGTTGTCCTCTATGGTCAGGTCCTCCATTTCCTCTACCGGGGGTGATGGTGATGGTGGTCTACGGCTCATCGCTGGTGGTGCAGGGTTTAATGTTACGGGCAGGAATCCACGCGGGATTTTTCTCACCTTCTGGAAAAACACAAGCAAACCCTCTCCCTTGGGTTAAGAGTGGGTCAGGGCCCTTCCAAGCCCTGGTTAGTGAGTCTCTCCACCGGACCAAGGGGAGAGGTGTTGGTATGTCCCTGAGACCTCCCCAATGTTTGAAAATGGGAGGAAGACCGTCGAAGGCAAAATGAAAATAATTGAGAGTTAATAAGGCCTGTTGTAATATTTGTTGGGGCGTGCCTGTATTTCCTCCTTCTTTCTTATTGAATCTGGGTTTTTAGTTCTTTCTTCTGTCCATAAGGCATTGGGTTGGAGCCCCCAGGGGTTGACCCCTTGTGGCTGGAGGGGGCCTAAAGGCGATAGGGAGCCACAGGTTTCACATGCCCATATGAGATGCTTGCAGCTAGAGATGGTTAAATGAGGAAATAGCTTGTGCAAGCTAGCTGTCTCTATCTCTGGATTGTTTTTTCTCTTGTCTTCATGGCTGGAGCATTCCTGATAATTCCTCTCTGTTGCAGGAATCCACATGGTCTTGAAGTTGTTTTCTGAAAATATACAAACGTATTCTCGACCAAAGGTTAATAAAGGAAACTTTACTTGGGGTTCTATTTATTTTTGCTTAAATGAATTTCCTTTGGCTTATTTTGACAACACGTAGGTTTTTCATAGGTGTCTTGTTGTTATAAAATATTAAAAATTATTAATGAGCTTCTGTTATTTTAAATTATATCTTAAAATTCTACTGCTGTATTTAAAAAAAATAACTTGTTTTGCCCTTTCTTAGAGGCAAAAACTCAAGATATATACTTATTAATTTTTATTTGATAAAGCTTTCCATGTGATTTCAAGCACATGTAATTGGCTTTATTAAAAAATCCTTTAAGAGGAGAGAATAAACTTTTGAAAACATTTCAGGGATCATGAAATGTCTCAAAGTCATTCCTTGGTTATAGTACTTTTTATAATTATTAAGAGATACCAATTAAATTAAAACTGACAAGATTTTTTTATATACTTTAGACATTTATTTACCACAATTATAATTTTTCCCAATTTAATTTAACTAGAACTTTAAACTTTTAGCTGGAAAGTTAAACATTCAGCATTTCTTTATATTAATAAAAGTAGGTGCTTCCTTTATTGTGTAATATTAAGTATATTGTATTAGTCTAATTTAGTATTGGAAGGGTTAAAGAGAAGAAAACTGGATAGAGATAAGTTTGTTTTGCTTTGCTAGCAGCTAGAGTCCTTGAGACTGCATACCTTAGATAAGCAAAAACCAATAAAGAACTCTCTCTCCCTGCTCTCCATGGCAATGGCCCCCCCTTTTTTTCCTCTGCATTAACCATTTGGATATTGGGAATATTGTTGCAGATTCGGTGGCATTTGCTGCAGCTGTGGGGTTAACATTCACAGGAAAGAGTCTAGGGGTCTCTAGCCCTAAAGACTTCTTTGCTCTATCTCTGGCTACACAAGGATTGATATATCCCTGTCCATGGATTATCATCCGTGTCTCCCAGGAAAGGGTTACTTGGGGGCCGCTGGGCAGTTAAACTTTTTGTTCTCTCTGCTAGGGGAGCAGGGAGGTGACTCTGGCAGGAAGCCTCCTGTGAGACTCCCCTGCTTTCACCTCGCTAGAGGTTTTTTCTCCCTCAGTTTCAGCCTTCCTTGAGCTTTTAGAAACTACTTTTGTCTTGTCGAAAACAGCCCAGGAATCTGTGGGGGCAGAGGGCTCTGGAGGGGTATAGGGAGGTAAAGGGTCTTCTGTTCCCCCATATGCACTGCTGGTGGCAGAGAGCCAGGGGTTAAATGCTATTAGGATAGCCCAGAGCTTTTGTAGCTCCCTTTCTGTTACCTTTACTCGCCTCCTCTGTAAGGACGCATGGAGCGCCCGAGCCTGAGGGGCTCGGGCTGAGGGGGGAAGGTTTCCCATAGTTACAGAGGGGCACTCACCCGACCTGACTTTCTTGCCTGCTGACTTTCTTTCCAGGGTCCCTGTTAGTGGCGCCAGAATGAAGCAGGGGGTCCCGCGGGGGTGAGGCTGATGGAGTCCTAACGAAGCATGCCCGACTCCGGAGACCAGTTCAGTGACGCAGGTCCAAGTTTATTGTGTTAGTGCAGGAACATATATAACATTCCAGACCAATCAGAAGTTTACAACATCCATAGGGCAAACAATAGTAGGAAAGATCAGGGTACTATATAGGGGCTCTAGGAGGTTTGCTCAGGCGGGCGATGCCACTTCCTGGTGTGCTGAAGAAGCTTGTGCAGGCGGAGTGTGCTCACGCCATTGCATCTGCCACAGCACTGAGATAAATCTCCTGAGCTCTTCCTACATAAGCCTCAGGATATTTTTCCCTTATAGGATGTATGGCAGCAGCCACAAAATCCTGACATAAGGTAGGTGTATTAGCATGCCTTGAGGCAATATTTTCCACTGATACCTTTTCATGGGCCCATTGAAATTTATTGTAGGGACACTAAATGCAAATCTTTTGCTATCCTCAGGGTGGAGAGGAATAGTAAAAAAACCCACAAAAACCAAAAACAGTCTTTTAGATCTAATACCAATAAATGATATTGCAATGGGATACCTGTGGGGGATGTTAACCCCGACTGAAGGGATCCCATAATCTCCATGGTGTTATTAACTGCCCTCAGGTCTTGCAATAGTCTCCATTCACCAGACTTCTTCTTTATCACAAATATGGGTGTGTTTCATGGACTATGAGTGGGTTCAATATGCCCTGCCTCAAGTTGTACTTGAACCAATTCTTGTGCAGCTTTTAATTTTTCTCCTAATAGGGACCATTGATCAAACCAGATAGGGGTATCTGTAAAGCCAGGTAATTTTAGCTGCTGTACACTGGATCAGAGAAATGAGCAAGTCGCCTGTTGAAAATCCTGGTAACCCAATCCATGCCTCTCCCTTTTAACAAACATTGGGATAGACAAACACCTTTCTTGCCGCTTCTTTCCATGCCTCTTTTGGGGGTGAAATTCTTGACCAGAAGTAGCAATAGAACTAGGACTTGTTTTTAAAACTTCCATTTGTTCTAACATCTCTCGACCCCATAAATTGACACGTAAATATTGCAATACATAAGGTTTAAAATAACCTGTATTTCCATCTGGATCTTCCCATGGAAGGAGTTGAGCATTCTGTAGAGGTTGAGTAACATGGCTACTCTGTGCAATTCAGAAGCTGCGGGATTTAAGGGCAAAGCCTGTGGCCAGTGTCTAAAGGCAATGACTGATATATCAGCTCCGGTGTCTATAATCCCTTTAAAAGGCTTCTTATTAATTTTTAGTTCTAATTCAGGCCGATCTTGCTTAACTATTCTTGCCGAGTATACACCGTCATTGGATCCAAACCCCACTGCACCACGGGATCGACCGGTTAAAGGCCGCCCTTCTACATAATACGGCAGAAGGAAAATTTGTGCCATTTTTGTTTCTGGTAATACCTGAATTACAGTATTGATTGTTTGTGCTATTTAATTTCTTCAGTATAGTCCTGGTCTGTTACCTCAGGGAGAACTTGAAATCCTTTTAATGTTAAACTGCTTCTCCCTAAAATTAGTCCCATCTTGCCTGCAAGAAGGGGACCATGCACTCCCGTAGTAATGGCCTGAGGCCCTATTTCAGGTGTTAGTACACATCTGGAGGTAGGATAGAGGTCCATTCCTGCGCTTCCCAGGGTGGTAAGGTAAAGGTCTCCGATGGTTGGCTTTGGGACCAAGCCGCCTGGAAAGGCTGAAGTGGTGTCAAAGATATGACCCCTACTGTTGGGAGGGGCTGGGGCTGGCCCCTCTTGAAATTTCCCTGCCTATAGGGTATTGAATTATCATTAACATCAGTCCATGAGTAACATTCATTTACCCAATGTTTGCCTCTCCTGCATCTTGTACATAGTCCAGGCTGCCTATTTCCACTCTCCATAGCCTTCCGACCTCCATTTCTGACATTGCATTCATTTTTTTTTTTACTGCATTTCTGTGAAATGTGTCCCCCACCACCCTCCCATAGCCATATCCCTGGAGGCATCTCCCTACAGAAAGCAGATTAGTGACTGCCTGGGGCTAGGGCTGGAGGACAGGGAGGGGGCACTGGAAAAGGGAGGCAACAGTTAATGGGTATGAGTTTAAAGTCCTACAATTGACTCCTTTCTGAGGGGGCGTGGCTAGGCCGTGAAGGGCGTGGCTGGAATCTAGGGCGGACCTAGCCAGCTTAAAACCCTGCTGAGGCTTAGTGGCCCAGGCTATGATGGCTGTTAAGCCGGGAGGCATGGAGGAATGCCCTTCCTCTGCAGCTTGGGCTCTT
>NW_005873080.1:0-3934 GCF_000147115.1 Myotis lucifugus
TAAGAACTGCAGAGGGTGTTGCTGGTCTCTCAGTGCCTACTCAGTCATGAGGGCACAGAGAAGTGAGTGCTGGGACCAGCTCCGTACCCTCTGAAATCCTAGGGTTGAGGGCTCATTTATCCTCATGGCTAGAAGTCTATCAGACAACCCTGTGCACCTGATCAGGGAAAATGACTTTATGGTGGGTTTCCTACTGTGGTGAGACCCAGGCAATTTCCAATGGCCCAGACACCAGCGTTGCCTTATCAGAGCTCCACCCAGGTGGTCATGGAGACTCAGTTGGACTAGTACAACTTCTTCCAATCCTTGTCCGGGGGCTAGAGACCAGACCACCGGCAGTCAGAGTGGGCCTAGAGTTGAGGGTGGGTACAGAGGGCGCTGTCCCCACGGGATGAAGATGACCAAGGAGAGCCAGATATCAGATTCCCCCGAGAGTGTTCAGCAGTTCCACCTGTATTTATTTATTTATTTATTTATTTATTTATTTATTTATTTACTTATCTATCTATTTATTTATTTATTTATTTATTTATTTATTTATTTATTTATCTATCTATTTATTTCTCATAATCCTCGGCCAGGATATCTCTCCCTTGACTTTTAGGGAGACTGGAAAAAACCGGGAGAGGCAGAGAGAAACATGGATGTGAGGGAGACACCTGGATTGGTTGCCTCTGGCAGGCGCCCCCGAGGGGGCAGGGTTCCAGCCTGCAAGGGAGGTAAGTGCCCTTGACCCCAGTGGAACCGGAGACCCTTCCATCCACAGGCCTGCGCTCTGTCCACTGAGCCAAGCCCGCTGGAGCCTCTTCCACTAGCGTCACAGACACATCCCTCCCATCCCGGGGTGCCCTCTGTCAGGCGGGAGACCCCTTTCCCTGATTGGGGGGTGGAGGTCGTGGTGGCCGGGGGTGGGGGATCCTAGAGTAGGCCCAGGGGTCCCCCCACCAAACCCTCAACACCGCCAAGGCGAGGAGGGGGTGGCCGAGCCGCTCTCCTGGGCTCAGGGTGGGTGTTTGGGGGTGGGGAGGTGGAGTGTTGCAGAGTGGCAGAAAGGGGGCGGGCGTCCCAGTGGACCTCAGGGCCCTGCCTTGGCCACGGGGCGGAGCTTGGACAAGGAAAATACAAACATAAAAAAGCCCTGTCCCCGCACCCCCCCTCCCCGACCTGGTGCTCCGCCACCCCTCTCCGCACACCAGCCGCCCCAGCCCGGACCAGATCTCTTCTTGCAGAGCCATCAGCTGTCTCTGGCCCGCCCAGCCCATCTCCTGCGCTTCGAAAAGATGCAGGAGGGCGCCTTCCTTTGGGGGTGCGATTGCCTGAAATGCGGAAGGGGGTGTCCGCCGCCACCGGGTATGACGAAGCCCCCCGAGGGATGGCACAAAGCGAGGGGCGGGCGGCCTGGGCCTTTGGTGGGGACCGCGGGGTTCCCTTAGCAGTTTGGGGAGCTACCTCCCTCCGCAGCACCGGGGGTTCGATGGGTTCCCCCGGTCGTGGGTCCCCTGTTGCCCCCGCAGAGCACAGAGCGCTTGGGGCTTGCACGGGTGCGGGGGAATGGAAGAGACACGCCCCTGCAACGCAGGGCTGCTGTCTGTGAGGCGCGAGACGGCATTTCCTAATTTTTGACGGCGGACGAGGCTGGGCGAGGGGAGGTGGGGGTTCAGTTCTGAGAGTAGCCCCGCGGGGGCGGTGGGAGGTTCCCCCCACACCGCCAAAGGGCGGATGGGGCGGGCTCAAAAAATGGCAATCAAAAGCCTACAGCACCCGGTATTCCCAGGCGGTCTCCCATCCAAGTACTAACCAGGCCCGACCCTGCTTAGCTTCCGAGATCAGACGAGATCGGGCGCGTTCAGGGTGGTATGGCCGTAGACGCTGGAGCCGGCCTCCGGGAGCCTCAAGAGCCCGCGGCGCCGGGCCTCCAGGCCCGCTGAGCCCTGGGCCCCCTGGCTGACCTGGTGCTCAGCTCCCCGCACCCTCTGCCCCGCCCGCCCTCTAGCCGGGACTAGATCTGTCCCTGCTGAGCCACCAGCTGCCTCTCATCCACCTTCTGAGCTTCCAGGAGATGCGAGACGCGGGAGAGCGGCTCCCCGGGGCGGTGTGCGATGTCCCGGGGAGCCCGGAAGGGGGCGCCCTCCCCAACTGGGCTCCGCTAGGGATTCCACTTCACATCCCCATGGCAGCATTTTGTTGGGGAGAATCCAATGGCTAAACACGTAGCTGGGACCAAAAATATGCATGTGCCTAGGCAGGGTCCAGGGGGAGGGGAGGTGGAGGCCGCCCACCATGTAGGCCCACAGCCAGCCCCAGGTCTGATGCGCCGTGTCCTGGGAGACCCTAGGAGGGGATATGGCCTGGGTGGTCACCCCTTCGTTTCCTCCATTTCTCCCTCTTACAGGTGGAGACCTAGCGAGGTGGCCCAGGGCGGTGTGACTCTACCAGTATCACAGTGCTGAAGCCCAGGCCTGTTGGGAGTGGCAGTCCAGGCCACATCCCACCCCGTCTAGTGATCTGGCCCTCTCTGAGTTTTTGCATCCGGCGCAGGTCACACTGCCTGTGCACAGGTGGGGCAGGTTTGATGTCATATACACCCGTCCAGGTCTCTAGAAGATTGTTTCCTGTACCATCCCTCGTGTGTCCGCAGGGTCCCTGGGAAGGCCCAGGAGGACACAGTGGCTTTGCCAGGACACTAAACCGATCAGACAACACAGGTCTCACTGGGCTCTCCTGACTGCTAGGCCCCTGGTGGCAAGAACGGGGAGCTGTGGGAGAAAGCTGAGTTGGGGAACTTGGAGTATTTCTGGGGGTGTCACTCAAAAGCCCAGAGGGCTTTCCGGGCAAGTGTGCTTAAAGGAACACATACAGGTAATGGAACCTTGCAAACTTGATGTCACTTCCTCAGTGACAGGACAATACAGAAGCTAGAACTCTGGTCACCAGGCACCACATTCCCGAGACAGGCCCCTATCACCTCACTTGACTGGAGACCTGGGAGAGAGCAGGATGTTCTCCACTGGTCTCCAGATGTCCTTGGGCTGTGTCTTTGGAAAAGCTTACAACAAAACTGTTTCACACAGGCAGACAGTGGCTCTGGTCTCCCTTCTGACGCCTGCTGTCCTTGAGCAGTGTGTAGCCTCAGGTAACTTAGGACTGCCTAGCGTTGGCCAATCCCAGGGAGGCCACAACGGGGAGCACTTGAGGGCATCGTATCAGTCCTTGCCACTGTGTGTGCGTGCCTGTGTGTGTGTGTGTGTGTGTGTGTGTGTGTGTGCTGGAGCGAAAGACACTGCAGGAGGGGTGGTTTGCTGGGTCTCTCAAGTGCCTACCTCAGGTCATGGGGGGCACAAGAGGAAGTGAGTGCTGGGGACCAAGCTTCCGTACCCTCTGGAAATCCTAGGGGTTGAGGGCTCATTTTATTCCTTCATGGCTAGAAGTCTATTCAGACAACCCTGTGCACCTGATCAGGGAAAATGACTTTATGGTGGGTTTTCCTACTGTGGTGAGACCCAGGCAATTTTCCAATGGCCCAGACACCAGGCGTTGCCTTATCAGAGCTCCACCCAGGTGGTCATGGAGACTCAGTTGGACTAGTACAACTTCTTCCAATCCTTGTCCGGGGGCTAGAGACCAGACCACCGGCAGTCAGAGTGGGCCTAGAGTTGAGGGTGGGTACAGAGGGCGCTGTCCCCACGGGATGAAGATGACCAAGGAGAGCCAGATATCAGATTCCCCCGAGAGTGTTCAGCAGTTCCACCTGTATTTATTTATTTAGTTATGTATTTATTTATTTATTTATTTATTTACTTACTTATCTATCTATCTATTTATTTATTTATTGATTTATTTATTTATTTACTTATTGATATATCTATGTCTTCAATTCTTAGGAGCACTCGGTCAGTGTCCTCTCTTCTTTTGGGTGTCAGGGAGACTGTATAAA
>NW_005873080.1:4464-31517 GCF_000147115.1 Myotis lucifugus
GCAGAGGGAGCTCCATGACTCAGGCCTGCTGCACGGGCGAGCTGGCAGAAATCAACATAAAAAGCCTGTCCCGCACCCCCCTCCCGACTGTGCTCGCACCCTCTCGCACACAGCGCCCAGCCCGGACAGATCTCTCTTGCAGAGCATCAGCTGTCTCTGGCCGCCAGCCCATCTCCTGCGCTTCGAAAGATGCAGAGGCGCTTCTTTGGGGGTGCGATTGCCTGAAATGCGGAAGGGGGTGTCCGCCGCCCCGGGTATGACGAAGCCCCCGAGGGATGGCACAAAGCGAGGGGCGGGCGGCCTGGGCCTTTGGTGGGGACGCGGGGTTCCCTTAGCAGTTTGGGGAGCTACCTCCCTCCGCAGCACCGGGGGTTCGATGGGTTCCCCCGGTCGTGGGTCCCCTGTTGCCCCCGCAGAGCACAGAGCGCTTGGGGCTTGCACGGGTGCGGGGGAATGGAAGAGACACGCCCCTGCAACGCAGGGCTGCTGTCTGTGAGGCGCGAGACGGCATTTCCTAATTTTTGACGGCGGACGAGGCTGGGCGAGGGGAGGTGGGGGTTCAGTTGTGAGAGTAGCCCCGCGGGGGCGGTGGGAGGTTCCCCCCACACCCCGCCAAAGGGCGGATGGGGCGGGCTCAAAAAATGGCAATCAAAAGCCTACAGCACCCGGTATTCCCAGGCGGTCTCCCATCCAAGTACTAACCAGGCCCGACCCTGCTTAGCTTCCGAGATCAGACGAGATCGGGCGCGTTCAGGGTGGTATGGCCGTAGACGCTGGAGCCGGCCTCCGGGAGCCTCAAGAGCCCGCGGCGCCGGGCCTCCAGGCCCGCTGAGCCCTGGGCCCCCTGGCTGACCTGGTGCTCAGCTCCCCGCACCCTCTGCCCCGCCCGCCCTCTAGCCGGGACTAGATCTGTCCCTGCTGAGCCACCAGCTGCCTCTCATCCACCTTCTGAGCTTCCAGGAGATGCGAGACGCGGGAGAGCGGCTCCCCGGGGCGGTGTGCGATGTCCCGGGGAGCCCGGAAGGGGGCGCCCTCCCCAACTGGGCTCCGCTAGGGATTCCACTTCACATCCCCATGGCAGCATTTTGTTGGGGAGAATCCAATGGCTAAACACGTAGCTGGGACCAAAAATATGCATGTGCCTAGGCAGGGTCCAGGGGGAGGGGAGGTGGAGGCCGCCCACCATGTAGGCCCACAGCCAGCCCCAGGTCTGATGCGCCGTGTCCTGGGAGACCCTAGGAGGGGATATGGCCTGGGTGGTCACCCCTTCGTTTCCTCCATTTCTCCCTCTTACAGGTGGAGACCTAGCGAGGTGGCCCAGGGCGGTGTGACTCTACCAGTATCACAGTGCTGAAGCCCAGGCCTGTTGGGAGTGGCAGTCCAGGCCACATCCCACCCCGTCTAGGGATCTGGCCCTCTCGGAGTTTTTGCATCCGGCGCAGGTCACACTGCCTGTGCACAGGTGGGGCAGGTTTGATGTCATATACACCGGTCCAGGTCTCTAGAAGATTGTTTCCTGTACCATCCCTCGTGTGTCGGCAGGGTCCCTGGGAAGGCCCAGGAGGACACAGTGGCTTTGCCAGGACACTAAACCGATCAGACAACACAGGTCTCACTGGGCTCTCCTGAATGCTAGGCCCCTGGTGGCAAGAACGGGGAGCTGTGGGAGAAAGCTGAGTTGGGGAACTTGGAGTATTTCTGGGGGTGTCAGTCAAAAGCCCAGAGGGCTTTCCGGGCAAGTGTGCTTAAAGGAACACATACAGGTAATGGAACCTTGCAAACTTGATGTCACTTCCTCAGTGACAGGACAATACAGAAGCTAGAACTCTGGTCACCAGGCACCACATTCCCGAGACAGGCCCCTATCACCTCACTTGACTGGAGACCTGGGAGAGAGCAGGATGTTCTCCACTGGTCTCCAGATGTCCTTGGGCTGTGTCTTTGGAAAAGCTTACAACAAAACTGTTTCACACAGGCAGACAGTGGCTCTGGTCTCCCTTCTGACGCCTGCTGTCCTTGAGCAGTGTGTAGCCTCAGGTAACTTAGGACTGCCTAGCGTTGGCCAATCCCAGGGAGGCCACAACTGGGAGCACTTGAGGGCATCGTATCAGTCCTTGCCACTGTGTGTGCGTGTGTGCGTGCGTGCCTGTGTGTGTGCGTGTGTGTGTGCTGGAGCGAAAGAAACTGCAGGAGGGGTGGTTTGCTGGGAGAAACTGCAGGAGGGGTGGTTTGCTGGGTCTCTCAAGTGCCTACCTCAGGTCATGGGGGGCACAGGAGGAAGTGAGTGCTGGGGGCTCATTTTATTCCTTCATGGCTAGAAGTCTATTCAGACAACCCTGTGCACCTGATCAGGGAAAATGACTTTATGGTGGGTTTTCCTACTGTGGTGAGACCCAGGCAATTTTCCAATGGCCCAGACACCAGGCGTTGCCTTATCAGAGCTCCACCCAGGTGGTCATGGAGACTCAGTTGGACTAGTACAACTTCTTCCAATCCTTGTCCGGGGGCTAGAGACCAGACCACCGGCAGTCAGAGTGGGCCTAGAGTTGAGGGTGGGTACAGAGGGCGCTGTCCCCACGGGATGAAGATGACCAAGGAGAGCCAGATATCAGATTCCCCCGAGAGTGTTCAGCAAGGAGAGCCAGATATCAGATTCCCCCGAGAGTGTTCAGCAGTTCCACCTGTATTTTATCTATTTATTTATTTATTTATTTATTTATTTATTTATTTATCTATTTATTTCTCATAATCCTCGGCCAGGATATCTCTCCCTTGACTTTTAGGGAGACTGGAAAAAACCGGGAGAGGCAGAGAGAAACATGGATGTGAGGGAGACACCTGGATTGGTTGCCTCTGGCAGGCGCCCCCGAGGGGGCAGGGTTCCAGCCTGCAAGGGAGGTAAGTGCCCTTGACCCCAGTGGAACCGGAGACCCTTCCATCCACAGGCCTGCGCTCTGTCCACTGAGCCAAGCCCGCTGGAGCCTCTTCCACTAGCGTCACAGACACATCCCTCCCATCCCGGGGTGCCCTCTGTCAGGCGGGAGACCCCTTTCCCTGATTGGGGGGTGGAGGTCGTGGTGGCCGGGGGTGGGGGATCCTAGAGTAGGCCCAGGGGTCCCCCCACCAAACCCTCAACACCGCCAAGGCGAGGAGGGGGTGGCCGAGCCGCTCTCCTGGGCTCAGGGTGGGTGTTTGGGGGTGGGGAGGTGGAGTGTTGCAGAGTGGCAGGAAGGGGGCGGGCGTCCCAGTGGACCTCAGGGCCCTGCCTTGGCCACGGGGCGGAGCTTGGACAAGGAAAATACAAACATAAAAAAGCCCTGTCCCCGCACCCCCCCTCCCCGACCTGGTGCTCCGCCACCCCTCTCCGCACACCAGCCGCCCCAGCCCGGACCAGATCTCTTCTTGCAGAGCCATCAGCTGTCTCTGGCCCGCCCAGCCCATCTCCTGAGCTTCGAAAAGATGCAGGAGGGCGCCTTCCTTTGGGGGTGCGATTGCCTGAAATGCGGAAGGGGGTGTCCGCCGCCACCGGGTAGGACGAAGCCCCCCGAGGGATGGCACAAAGCGAGGGGCGGGCGGCCTGGGCCTTTGGTGGGGACCGCGGGGTTCCCTTAGCAGTTTGGGGAGCTACCTCCCTCCGCAGCACCGGGGGTTCGATGGGTTCCCCCGGTCGTGGGTCCCCTGTTGCCCCCGCAGAGCACAGAGCGCTTGGGGCTTGCACGGGTGCGGGGGAATGGAAGAGACACGCCCCTGCAACGCAGGGCTGCTGTCTGTGAGGCGCGAGACGGCATTTCCTAATTTTTGACGGCGGACGAGGCTGGGCGAGGGGAGGTGGGGGTTCAGTTGTGAGAGTAGCCCCGCGGGGGCGGTGGGAGGTTCCCCCCACACCCCGCCAAAGGGCGGATGGGGCGGGCTCAAAAAATGGCAATCAAAAGCCTACAGCACCCGGTATTCCCAGGCGGTCTCCCATCCAAGTACTAACCAGGCCCGACCCTGCTTAGCTTCCGAGATCAGACGAGATCGGGCGCGTTCAGGGTGGTATGGCCGTAGACGCTGGAGCCGGCCTCCGGGAGCCTCAAGAGCCCGCGGCGCCGGGCCTCCAGGCCCGCTGAGCCCTGGGCCCCCTGGCTGACCTGGTGCTCAGCTCCCCGCACCCTCTGCCCCGCCCGCCCTCTAGCCGGGACTAGATCTGTCCCTGCTGAGCCACCAGCTGCCTCTCATCCACCTTCTGAGCTTCCAGGAGATGCGAGACGCGGGAGAGCGGCTCCCCGGGGCGGTGTGCGATGTCCCGGGGAGCCCGGAAGGGGGCGCCCTCCCCAACTGGGCTCCGCTAGGGATTCCACTTCACATCCCCATGGCAGCATTTTGTTGGGGAGAATCCAATGGCTAAACACGTAGCTGGGACCAAAAATATGCATGTGCCTAGGCAGGGTCCAGGGGGAGGGGAGGTGGAGGCCGCCCACCATGTAGGCCCACAGCCAGCCCCAGGTCTGATGCGCCGTGTCCTGGGAGACCCTAGGAGGGGATATGGCCTGGGTGGTCACCCCTTCGTTTCCTCCATTTCTCCCTCTTACAGGTGGAGACCTAGCGAGGTGGCCCAGGGCGGTGTGACTCTACCAGTATCACAGTGCTGAAGCCCAGGCCTGTTGGGAGTGGCAGTCCAGGCCACATCCCACCCCGTCTAGGGATCTGGCCCTCTCGGAGTTTTTGCATCCGGCGCAGGTCACACTGCCTGTGCACAGGTGGGGCAGGTTTGATGTCATATACACCGGTCCAGGTCTCTAGAAGATTGTTTCCTGTACCATCCCTCGTGTGTCGGCAGGGTCCCTGGGAAGGCCCAGGAGGACACAGTGGCTTTGCCAGGACACTAAACCGATCAGACAACACAGGTCTCACTGGGCTCTCCTGAATGCTAGGCCCCTGGTGGCAAGAACGGGGAGCTGTGGGAGAAAGCTGAGTTGGGGAACTTGGAGTATTTCTGGGGGTGTCAGTCAAAAGCCCAGAGGGCTTTCCGGGCAAGTGTGCTTAAAGGAACACATACAGGTAATGGAACCTTGCAAACTTGATGTCACTTCCTCAGTGACAGGACAATACAGAAGCTAGAACTCTGGTCACCAGGCACCACATTCCCGAGACAGGCCCCTATCACCTCACTTGACTGGAGACCTGGGAGAGAGCAGGATGTTCTCCACTGGTCTCCAGATGTCCTTGGGCTGTGTCTTTGGAAAAGCTTACAACAAAACTGTTTCACACAGGCAGACAGTGGCTCTGGTCTCCCTTCTGACGCCTGCTGTCCTTGAGCAGTGTGTAGCCTAGGGAGGCCACAACTGGGAGCACTTGAGGGCAAGGCCACAACCGGGAGCACTTGAGGGCATCGTATCAGTCCTTGCCACTGTGTGTGCGTGCCTGTGTGTGTGTGTGTGTGTGTGTGTGTGTGTGTGTGCTGGAGCGAAAGAAACTGCAGGAGGGGTGGTTTGCTGGGTCTCTCAAGTGCCTACCTCAGGTCATGGGGGGCACAAGAGGAAGTGAGTGCTGGGGACCAAGCTTCCGTACCCTCTGGAAATCCTAGGGGTTGAGGGCTCATTTTATTCCTTCATGGCTAGAAGTCTATTCAGACAACCCTGTGCACCTGATCAGGGAAAATGACTTTATGGTGGGTTTTCCTACTGTGGTGAGACCCAGGCAATTTTCCAATGGCCCAGACACCAGGCGTTGCCTTATCAGAGCTCCACCCAGGTGGTCATGGAGACTCAGTTGGACTAGTACAACTTCTTCCAATCCTTGTCCGGGGGCTAGAGACCAGACCACCGGCAGTCAGAGTGGGCCTAGAGTTGAGGGTGGGTACAGAGGGCGCTGTCCCCACGGGATGAAGATGACCAAGGAGAGCCAGATATCAGATTCCCCCGAGAGTGTTCAGCAGTTCCACCTGTATTTATTTATTTATTTATTTATTTATTTGTTCAGCAGTTCCACCTGTATTTATTTATTTATTTATTTATTTATTTATTTATTTATTTATCTATTTATTTCTCATAATCCTCGGCCAGGATATCTCTCCCTTGACTTTTAGGGAGACTGGAAAAAACCGGGAGAGGCAGAGAGAAACATGGATGTGAGGGAGACACCTGGATTGGTTGCCTCTGGCAGGCGCCCCCGAGGGGGCAGGGTTCCAGCCTGCAAGGGAGGTAAGTGCCCTTGACCCCAGTGGAACCGGAGACCCTTCCATCCACAGGCCTGCGCTCTGTCCACTGAGCCAAGCCCGCTGGAGCCTCTTCCACTAGCGTCACAGACACATCCCTCCCATCCCGGGGTGCCCTCTGTCAGGCGGGAGACCCCTTTCCCTGATTGGGGGGTGGAGGTCGAGGTGGCCGGGGGTGGGGGATCCTAGAGTAGGCCCAGGGGTCCCCCCACCAAACCCTCAACACCGCCAAGGCGAGGAGGGGGTGGCCGAGCCGCTCTCCTGGGCTCAGGGTGGGTGTTTGGGGGTGGGGAGGTGGAGTGTTGCAGAGTGGCAGGAAGGGGGCGGGCGTCCCAGTGGACCTCAGGGCCCTGCCTTGGCCACGGGGCGGAGCTTGGACAAGGAAAATACAAACATAAAAAAGCCCTGTCCCCGCACCCCCCCTCCCCGACCTGGTGCTCCGCCACCCCTCTCCGCACACCAGCCGCCCCAGCCCGGACCAGATCTCTTCTTGCAGAGCCATCAGCTGTCTCTGGCCCGCCCAGCCCATCTCCTGCGCTTCGAAAAGATGCAGGAGGGCGCCTTCCTTTGGGGGTGCGATTGCCTGAAATGCGGAAGGGGGTGTCCGCCGCCACCGGGTATGACGAAGCCCCCCGAGGGATGGCACAAAGCGAGGGGCGGGCGGCCTGGGCCTTTGGTGGGGACCGCGGGGTTCCCTTAGCAGTTTGGGGAGCTACCTCCCTCCGCAGCACCGGGGGTTCGATGGGTTCCCCCGGTCGTGGGTCCCCTGTTGCCCCCGCAGAGCACAGAGCGCTTGGGGCTTGCACGGGTGCGGGGGAATGGAAGAGACACGCCCCTGCAACGCAGGGCTGCTGTCTGTGAGGCGCGAGACGGCATTTCCTAATTTTTGACGGCGGACGAGGCTGGGCGAGGGGAGGTGGGGGTTCAGTTGTGAGAGTAGCCCCGCGGGGGCGGTGGGAGGTTCCCCCCACACCCCGCCAAAGGGCGGATGGGGCGGGCTCAAAAAATGGCAATCAAAAGCCTACAGCACCCGGTATTCCCAGGCGGTCTCCCATCCAAGTACTAACCAGGCCCGACCCTGCTTAGCTTCCGAGATCAGACGAGATCGGGCGCGTTCAGGGTGGTATGGCCGTAGACGCTGGAGCCGGCCTCCGGGAGCCTCAAGAGCCCGCGGCGCCGGGCCTCCAGGCCCGCTGAGCCCTGGGCCCCCTGGCTGACCTGGTGCTCAGCTCCCCGCACCCTCTGCCCCGCCCGCCCTCTAGCCGGGACTAGATCTGTCCCTGCTGAGCCACCAGCTGCCTCTCATCCACCTTCTGAGCTTCCAGGAGATGCGAGACGCGGGAGAGCGGCTCCCGGGGGCGGTGTGCGATGTCCCGGGGAGCCCGGAAGGGGGCGCCCTCCCCAACTGGGCTCCGCTAGGGATTCCACTTCACATCCCCATGGCAGCATTTTGTTGGGGAGAATCCAATGGCTAAACACGTAGCTGGGACCAAAAATATGCATGTGCCTAGGCAGGGTCCAGGGGGAGGGGAGGTGGAGGCCGCCCACCATGTAGGCCCACAGCCAGCCCCAGGTCTGATGCGCCGTGTCCTGGGAGACCCTAGGAGGGGATATGGCCTGGGTGGTCACCCCTTCGTTTCCTCCATTTCTCCCTCTTACAGGTGGAGACCTAGCGAGGTGGCCCAGGGCGGTGTGACTCTACCAGTATCACAGTGCTGAAGCCCAGGCCTGTTGGGAGTGGCAGTCCAGGCCACATCCCACCCCGTCTAGGGATCTGGCCCTCTCGGAGTTTTTGCATCCGGCGCAGGTCACACTGCCTGTGCACAGGTGGGGCAGGTTTGATGTCATATACACCCGTCCAGGTCTCTAGAAGATTGTTTCCTGTACCATCCCTCGTGTGTCGGCAGGGTCCCTGGGAAGGCCCAGGAGGACACAGTGGCTTTGCCAGGACACTAAACCGATCAGACAACACAGGTCTCACTGGGCTCTCCTGAATGCTAGGCCCCTGGTGGCAAGAACGGGGAGCTGTGGGAGAAAGCTGAGTTGGGGAACTTGGAGTATTTCTGGGGGTGTCAGTCAAAAGCCCAGAGGGCTTTCCGGGCAAGTGTGCTTAAAGGAACACATACAGGTAATGGAACCTTGCAAACTTGATGTCACTTCCTCAGTGACAGGACAATACAGAAGCTAGAACTCTGGTCACCAGGCACCACATTCCCGAGACAGGCCCCTATCACCTCACTTGACTGGAGACCTGGGAGAGAACAGGATGTTCTCCACTGGTCTCCAGATGTCCTTGGGCTGTGTCTTTGGAAAAGCTTACAACAAAACTGTTTCACACAGGCAGACAGTGGCTCTGGTCTCCCTTCTGACGCCTGCTGTCCTTGAGCAGTGTGTAGCCTCAGGTAACTTAGGACTGCCTAGCGTTGGCCAATCCCAGGGAGGCCACAACGGGGAGCACTTGAGGGCATCGTATCAGTCCTTGCCACTGTGTGTGCGTGCCTGTGTGTGTGTGTGTGTGTGTGTGTGTGTGTGTGCTGGAGCGAAAGACACTGCAGGAGGGGTGGTTTGCTGGGTCTCTCAAGTGCCTACCTCAGGTCATGGGGGGCACAAGAGGAAGTGAGTGCTGGGGACCAAGCTTCCGTACCCTCTGGAAATCCTAGGGGTTGAGGGCTCATTTTATTCCTTCATGGCTAGAAGTCTATTCAGACAACCCTGTGCACCTGATCAGGGAAAATGACTTTATGGTGGGTTTTCCTACTGTGGTGAGACCCAGGCAATTTTCCAATGGCCCAGACACCAGGCGTTGCCTTATCAGAGCTCCACCCAGGTGGTCATGGAGACTCAGTTGGACTAGTACAACTTCTTCCAATCCTTGTCCGGGGGCTAGAGACCAGACCACCGGCAGTCAGAGTGGGCCTAGAGTTGAGGGTGGGTACAGAGGGCGCTGTCCCCACGGGATGAAGATGACCAAGGAGAGCCAGATATCAGATTCCCCCGAGAGTGTTCAGCAGTTCCACCTGTATTTATTTATTTATTTATTTATTTATTTATTTACTTATCTATCTACTTATCTATCTATCTATTTATTTATTTATTTATTTATTTATTTATTTATCTATCTATTTATTTCTCATAATCCTCGGCCAGGATATCTCTCCCTTGACTTTTAGGGAGACTGGAAAAAACCGGGAGAGGCAGAGAGAAACATGGATGTGAGGGAGACACCTGGATTGGTTGCCTCTGGCAGGCGCCCCCGAGGGGGCAGGGTTCCAGCCTGCAAGGGAGGTAAGTGCCCTTGACCCCAGTGGAACCGGAGACCCTTCCATCCACAGGCCTGCGCTCTGTCCACTGAGCCAAGCCCGCTGGAGCCTCTTCCACTAGCGTCACAGACACATCCCTCCCATCCCGGGGTGCCCTCTGTCAGGCGGGAGACCCCTTTCCCTGATTGGGGGGTGGAGGTCGTGGTGGCCGGGGGTGGGGGATCCTAGAGTAGGCCCAGGGGTCCCCCCACCAAACCCTCAACACCGCCAAGGCGAGGAGGGGGTGGCCGAGCCGCTCTCCTGGGCTCAGGGTGGGTGTTTGGGGGTGGGGAGGTGGAGTGTTGCAGAGTGGCAGGAAGGGGGCGGGCGTCCCAGTGGACCTCAGGGCCCTGCCTTGGCCACGGGGCGGAGCTTGGACAAGGAAAATACAAACATAAAAAAGCCCTGTCCCCGCACCCCCCCTCCCCGACCTGGTGCTCCGCCACCCCTCTCCGCACACCAGCCGCCCCAGCCCGGACCAGATCTCTTCTTGCAGAGCCATCAGCTGTCTCTGGCCCGCCCAGCCCATCTCCTGCGCTTCGAAAAGATGCAGGAGGGCGCCTTCCTTTGGGGGTGCGATTGCCTGAAATGCGGAAGGGGGTGTCCGCCGCCACCGGGTATGACGAAGCCCCCCGAGGGATGGCACAAAGCGAGGGGCGGGCGGCCTGGGCCTTTGGTGGGGACCGCGGGGTTCCCTTAGCAGTTTGGGGAGCTACCTCCCTCCGCAGCACCGGGGGTTCGATGGGTTCCCCCGGTCGTGGGTCCCCTGTTGCCCCCGCAGAGCACAGAGCGCTTGGGGCTTGCACGGGTGCGGGGGAATGGAAGAGACACGCCCCTGCAACGCAGGGCTGCTGTCTGTGAGGCGCGAGACGGCATTTCCTAATTTTTGACGGCGGACGAGGCTGGGCGAGGGGAGGTGGGGGTTCAGTTGTGAGAGTAGCCCCGCGGGGGCGGTGGGAGGTTCCCCCCACACCGCCAAAGGGCGGATGGGGCGGGCTCAAAAAATGGCAATCAAAAGCCTACAGCACCCGGTATTCCCAGGCGGTCTCCCATCCAAGTACTAACCAGGCCCGACCCTGCTTAGCTTCCGAGATCAGACGAGATCGGGCGCGTTCAGGGTGGTATGGCCGTAGACGCTCGAGCCGGCCTCCGGGAGCCTCAAGAGCCCACGGCGCCGGGCCTCCAGGCCCGCTGAGCCCTGGGCCCCCTGGCTGACCTGGTGCTCAGCTCCCCGCACCCTCTGCCCCGCCCGCCCTCTAGCCGGGACTAGATCTGTCCCTGCTGAGCCACCAGCTGCCTCTCATCCACCTTCTGAGCTTCCAGGAGATGCGAGACGCGGGAGAGCGGCTCCCGGGGGCGGTGTGCGATGTCCCGGGGAGCCCGGAAGGGGCGCCCTCCCCAACTGGGCTCCGCTAGGGATTCCACTTCACATCCCCATGGCAGCATTTTGTTGGGGAGAATCCAATGGCTAAACACGTAGCTGGGACCAAAAATATGCATGTGCCTAGGCAGGGTCCAGGGGGAGGGGAGGTGGAGGCCGCCCACCATGTAGGCCCACAGCCAGCCCCAGGTCTGATGCGCCGTGTCCTGGGAGACCCTAGGAGGGGATATGGCCTGGGTGGTCACCCCTTCGTTTCCTCCATTTCTCCCTCTTACAGGTGGAGACCTAGCGAGGTGGCCCAGGGCGGTGTGACTCTACCAGTATCACAGTGCTGAAGCCCAGGCCTGTTGGGAGTGGCAGTCCAGGCCACATCCCACCCCGTCTAGGGATCTGGCCCTCTCGGAGTTTTTGCATCCGGCGCAGGTCACACTGCCTGTGCACAGGTGGGGCAGGTTTGATGTCATATACACCGGTCCAGGTCTCTAGAAGATTGTTTCCTGTACCATCCCTCGTGTGTCGGCAGGGTCCCTGGGAAGGCCCAGGAGGACACAGTGGCTTTGCCAGGACACTAAACCGATCAGACAACACAGGTCTCACTGGGCTCTCCTGAATGCTAGGCCCCTGGTGGCAAGAACGGGGAGCTGTGGGAGAAAGCTGAGTTGGGGAACTTGGAGTATTTCTGGGGGTGTCAGTCAAAAGCCCAGAGGGCTTTCCGGGCAAGTGTGCTTAAAGGAACACATACAGGTAATGGAACCTTGCAAACTTGATGTCACTTCCTCAGTGACAGGACAATACAGAAGCTAGAACTCTGGTCACCAGGCACCACATTCCCGAGACAGGCCCCTATCACCTCACTTGACTGGAGACCTGGGAGAGAACAGGATGTTCTCCACTGGTCTCCAGATGTCCTTGGGCTGTGTCTTTGGAAAAGCTTACAACAAAACTGTTTCACACAGGCAGACAGTGGCTCTGGTCTCCCTTCTGACGCCTGCTGTCCTTGAGCAGTGTGTAGCCTCAGGTAACTTAGGACTGCCTAGCGTTGGCCAATCCCAGGGAGGCCACAACCGGGAGCACTTGAGGGCATCGTATCAGTCCTTGCCACTGTGTGTGCGTGCCTGTGTGTGTGTGTGTGTGTGTGTGTGTGTGTGTGTGCTGGAGCGAAAGAAACTGCAGGAGGGGTGGTTTGCTGGGTCTCTCAAGTGCCTACCTCAGGTCATGGGGGGCACAAGAGGAAGTGAGTGCTGGGGACCAAGCTTCCGTACCCTCTGGAAATCCTAGGGGTTGAGGGCTCATTTTATTCCTTCATGGCTAGAAGTCTATTCAGACAACCCTGTGCACCTGATCAGGGAAAATGACTTTATGGTGGGTTTTCCTACTGTGGTGAGACCCAGGCAATTTTCCAATGGCCCAGACACCAGGCGTTGTCTTATCAGAGCTCCACCCAGGTGGTCATGGAGACTCAGTTGGACTAGTACAACTTCTTCCAATCCTTGTCCGGGGGCTAGAGACCAGACCACCGGCAGTCAGAGTGGGCCTAGAGTTGAGGGTGGGTACAGAGGGCGCTGTCCCCACGGGATGAAGATGACCAAGGAGAGCCAGATATCAGATTCCCCCGAGAGTGTTCAGCAGTTCCACCTGTATTTATTTATTTATTTATTTATTTATTTATTTATTTACTTATCTATCTATTTATTTATTTATTTATTTATTTATTTATTTATTTATTTATTTATTTATCTATCTATTTATTTCTCATAATCCTCGGCCAGGATATCTCTCCCTTGACTTTTAGGGAGACTGGAAAAAACCGGGAGAGGCAGAGAGAAACATGGATGTGAGGGAGACACCTGGATTGGTTGCCTCTGGCAGGCGCCCCCGAGGGGGCAGGGTTCCAGCCTGCAAGGGAGGTAAGTGCCCTTGACCCCAGTGGAACCGGAGACCCTTCCATCCACAGGCCTGCGCTCTGTCCACTGAGCCAAGCCGCTGGAGCCTCTTCCACTAGCGTCACAGACACATCCCTCCCATCCCGGGGTGCCCTCTGTCAGGCGGGAGACCCCTTTCCCTGATTGGGGGGTGGAGGTCGTGGTGGCCGGGGGTGGGGGATCCTAGAGTAGGCCCAGGGGTCCCCCCACCAAACCCTCAACACCGCCAAGGCGAGGAGGGGGTGGCCGAGCCGCTCTCCTGGGCTCAGGGTGGGTGTTTGGGGGTGGGGAGGTGGAGTGTTGCAGAGTGGCAGGAAGGGGGCGGGCGTCCCAGTGGACCTCAGGGCCCTGCCTTGGCCACGGGGCGGAGCTTGGACAAGGAAAATACAAACATAAAAAAGCCCTGTCCCCGCACCCCCCCTCCCCGACCTGGTGCTCCGCCACCCCTCTCCGCACACCAGCCGCCCCAGCCCGGACCAGATCTCTTCTTGCAGAGCCATCAGCTGTCTCTGGCCCGCCCAGCCCATCTCCTGCGCTTCGAAAAGATGCAGGAGGGCGCCTTCCTTTGGGGGTGCGATTGCCTGAAATGCGGAAGGGGGTGTCCGCCGCCACCGGGTATGACGAAGCCCCCCGAGGGATGGCACAAAGCGAGGGCGGCGGCCTGGGCCTTTGGTGGGGACCGCGGGGTTCCCTTAGCAGTTTGGGGAGCTACCTCCCTCCGCAGCACCGGGGGTTCGATGGGTTCCCCCGGTCGTGGGTCCCCTGTTGCCCCCGCAGAGCACAGAGCGCTTGGGGCTTGCACGGGTGCGGGGGAATGGAATGGAAGAGACACGCCCCTGCAACGCAGGGCTGCTGTCTGTGAGGCGCGAGACGGCATTTCCTAATTTTTGACGGCGGACGAGGCTGGGCGAGGGGAGGTGGGGGTTCAGTTCTGAGAGTAGCCCCGCGGGGGCGGTGGGAGGTTCCCCCCACACCCCGCCAAAGGGCGGATGGGGCGGGCTCAAAAAATGGCAATCAAAAGCCTACAGCACCCGGTATTCCCAGGCGGTCTCCCATCCAAGTACTAACCAGGCCCGACCCTGCTTAGCTTCCGAGATCAGACGAGATCGGGCGCGTTCAGGGTGGTATGGCCGTAGACGCTGGAGCCGGCCTCCGGGAGCCTCAAGAGCCCGCGGCGCCGGGCCTCCAGGCCCGCTGAGCCCTGGGCCCCCTGGCTGACCTGGTGCTCAGCTCCCCGCACCCTCTGCCCCGCCCGCCCTCTAGCCGGGACTAGATCTGTCCCTGCTGAGCCACCAGCTGCCTCTCATCCACCTTCTGAGCTTCCAGGAGATGCGAGACGCGGGAGAGCGGCTCCCCGGGGCGGTGTGCGATGTCCCGGGGAGCCCGGAAGGGGGCGCCCTCCCCAACTGGGCTCCGCTAGGGATTCCACTTCACATCCCCATGGCAGCATTTTGTTGGGGAGAATCCAATGGCTAAACACGTAGCTGGGACCAAAAATATGCATGTGCCTAGGCAGGGTCCAGGGGGAGGGGAGGTGGAGGCCGCCCACCATGTAGGCCCACAGCCAGCCCCAGGTCTGATGCGCCGTGTCCTGGGAGACCCTAGGAGGGGATATGGCCTGGGTGGTCACCCCTTCGTTTCCTCCATTTCTCCCTCTTACAGGTGGAGACCTAGCGAGGTGGCCCAGGGCGGTGTGACTCTACCAGTATCACAGTGCTGAAGCCCAGGCCTGTTGGGAGTGGCAGTCCAGGCCACATCCCACCCCGTCTAGGGATCTGGCCCTCTCGGAGTTTTTGCATCCGGCGCAGGTCACACTGCCTGTGCACAGGTGGGGCAGGTTTGATGTCATATACACCGGTCCAGGTCTCTAGAAGATTGTTTCCTGTACCATCCCTCGTGTGTCGGCAGGGTCCCTGGGAAGGCCCAGGAGGACACAGTGGCTTTGCCAGGACACTAAACCGATCAGACAACACAGGTCTCACTGGGCTCTCCTGAATGCTAGGCCCCTGGTGGCAAGAACGGGGAGCTGTGGGAGAAAGCTGAGTTGGGGAACTTGGAGTATTTCTGGGGGTGTCAGTCAAAAGCCCAGAGGGCTTTCCGGGCAAGTGTGCTTAAAGGAACACATACAGGTAATGGAACCTTGCAAACTTGATGTCACTTCCTCAGTGACAGGACAATACAGAAGCTAGAACTCTGGTCACCAGGCACCACATTCCCGAGACAGGCCCCTATCACCTCACTTGACTGGAGACCTGGGAGAGAGCAGGATGTTCTCCACTGGTCTCCAGATGTCCTTGGGCTGTGTCTTTGGAAAAGCTTACAACAAAACTGTTTCACACAGGCAGACAGTGGCTCTCGTCTCCCTTCAGGCTTCATAGGAATTATATAGTCTAATTTCGGTATATTAGGGAAGAGAAAATTAGGCCCAGATGTTCTGACTTTTGAGTAGTGTTACAAGCAATTCAGCAAAGCCAAGAGCTGACTGCTCTCCCAGAGGCCTCTCCGCAATCACAGCTCCCTCTCTTCATAAATACTTACTACAGGAATGAGACATCAGGAGCAGTGAGGGTTCTGTTAGCACACTTAGACAAGGATCAGATTTGAGTTCAATGGGATTAGTAGAAGAAAAAGAGAAGCAGGAAAAATAAAAACTAGAAGAGTATGAAAATACAACCTGTTCATAATAATAAAAACCTTTATAGAAAATCTGAGACTTGTGAGAAAGCAGGATGGAAGAACATGGATCACAAGGTATATGTAATGTTCTTTCAAAACACTGCAAGGACCATTATAATCCTGTAAACCCACAAGTGGTCAAATTACATTTTCCCATCACAAACATCAAACTCACTTATCTATTTGATGGCAAACAGCCCCTCTGTCCTCCAGACCCATCCTGTGTGTCGATCTGCACTTCACACTGTCGGGCTGTGTCCCCAGCATTGGAAAGGCTTACGTTGTCTGTGGGACACTCTGAATGGCATCATCTCAGTCTCCCTTTCCAAGTGTCTCAATGGAAGTGTCCTCCAGTTAATTCACTTATTCACTATGACACGCTTTTTAGAAAAATTGTACTGAATTTATTTGGTTTCATATGTACTTTTCTATAACACATCATCTGTGCCTGGGTCCAAAGTCAAGTCTCCTTCCCTTCCGCCTTCCACTCCCTCCCCCACCCCTTTCCCTCTTGTAATCGCCATACTGTTCTCTGTGTCGATGCGTTTTTTTTCTTTTTGGTGAATCCCTTCACCTTTTTCATCCAGCCCCACACAACACCCCTCCCGTTGACAGCTGTCAGTCTGTTTCGGATCTATGAGTCTGTATATATTTTGTTCATTAGATTATACATGTAAGTGAAATCATATGGTATTTGTCTCTCCCTGATTGGCTTATTTCACTTAGCATAATACTCTCCAGGTCCATCCATCCGTGCTTTCTCAAAAGGTAAGATTTCCTCCTTTTTTATGGCCAGGAAGTATCCATTGTATAAATACTCTATATATCTAGCCTGTGTTGAAACTGAAAAATGATGTCAGATAAAATGAGAGGAGTTTGGGGCTGTGATGGTTACAGGACGGTCCAGGGGAGGATGCAGGAACAGCCTGTGGGGAAAGCCCTGCTCTCTCTCTTCCCTGGGCTGTTTGTGGGGAGGGCGGCTAGGAGAGAGTGACAGAAAGGGGAGCCCACCTTTTGTTCTCTCTTCCCTGCATCCACAGAAACGAAATGATTCCAGGGACTCTTGGGTTCCTCCAGAGCCAGGACAGGCTGTAGGACCGGCCGGCTGAAGCCAGCGTGGAGGGAAATGTGCTACTGATGAGGTTGCTGAGCTCGGGTCCAAGCCCCTCTCCTCCGCTTCATCCTGCTGTGGCTGGGGCTCTGCCAGCCCCGTGGCTCTGCCTGGCGCTGCACCGCCTGAAACCAGAAGGGTGAAGGGAGCCGCAGGGGTGGCTGGCGCGTCTGGAAGCCCCTGCTTCAGTGCCCCACTCCCTCCTCTAAATGACACTTAATAATCCCAGCCCCGCCCTGCTCTGCTCACCCTCGGGGGCAGCTGGTTCTTGCTTTTGGACCCATCGCATGGCGCACAGAACACTAATGACTAAAACCCTGTTGCACCAAAACATGTATTTTTTGCCAATTTGACCAAAACACAGGTGTATTTTTATTCATTCCCACAGATGGCTATTGTGCTGGCTGTTGGCATTTTTCATTTGACATCTAAGGGAAAAGAGGTCGGTGCCCGGACTAAATAGTTTTAAAATTCCCGCGGCACACCGGTTGGAAATCACTGCCTTTGAGTAACATTTTTACCTTTTAGTTACCTAAGCAATAACTTTCTACCGAATTATATTATATTTTATTATTATATTTTAGTGTGTGGTTTCTACCTTCAGGTCTTTACTTATGTAAACTCACACCAGGAAGGGACCCTGGGGTGGGGGTGGGGGGCTGGAGGGCTCGGTGTGGTGACAGGTGGCAAAGCGACGCTTCCTCCGGGTGGGAATCAGCTGCCGGCCCCACAGCAGGAGCAGCCACTCCGCCGACTGCGGCCTGGGCGGCTCTCACCGTCCACTGGGGCCTTTACAGAAAGAAAATGAGAAGGTCTCCGCTCAGGTCCTAGTCAGACCACCAGGGAACGGCTATCACAGCCTAAACCACCAGCTACTTCTCACCCTCACAGGCCTTATCTTGTTGGAAACAGACACAAACCTCATTGTGCAGATGGCGAAATTATAATGTACCGACCAGAGCAGAGAGCGCTGCCCTCGTCTGTCTGAGCCTCGCTTCTGAGCAGAGAGAGTCCGTCCTCTGGTGTCTGAGGAGACACCTCCCCTCCGGGCACCCGCCTGCCTCGCGGGCGCTGAGCTGCCCAGGGCGCCTTCTCCCGAGACCCGTCCTTCAACCCCGGGCCCTCCGCACCCATAACGGGGACCTGATTTCAAAGTGCCCGGCAGGTCCGGACAGTGACTCGGGATGAAGCAAAGTTTGGATAAAATCCACGGTCAGATCCCTGCGGCCCGGGAGAGGGTGGAGGGGAGGACCGCGCGCTGGGCCGAGCCCAACGCCAGGCTGGGGCTGCACGCGGTGTGTCCTGGAGCGGGAAGTGGCTGCGCAGTGTCCGCGGAGGCGGCGGCTGGGCCTCAGTTCATGGCGCTGAGGTTATTGCGCTGAGTTTATTGCGCTGAGATGCCCGAGCGCCCCGAGCAGGAGGCAGAAGCAGCAGCCAAAGGCTCCCGCCGCCTCCGCCTTTGAGAGCTGGTGCCAGCGGCAGAGGCTTCCAGCAGCGCGGGGCCCGGGGGGAGGGGAGTGGATTGTGGGAGACGGGGAGAGGGTCCACAATACAACACTCGGACCCACAAGAACCGTGGCAGCAGCTACTGAATCAGTCTAGGCTTGAAAGGGCGTCGCTTGTTACAGCAATTAAAAAAGACCAGGTCTTGTAACCAGGAAACTGACTTAGTAGCCAGTTTCTAACAGCAGCTCAGCCCCAGGGCGTTTCCTGCGGGGCTGGCTGTGCCCTTGGCGAGGAGCCAGCACCGCCGGTGCCTGTGGTCCCTGCCACGCCTCCCCCAGAGACGGGTCTGTGCAGAGCGACGGGCAGCACGATGCCTCCCCCTCAGGGTTCATAGAAACTGGCTCTCACATGTGCTAATTCCTGACTCCAACTTCCACGGGGCCCAGAGGCCCGCGGTCCAGGGGACAGGCGATGGCTGGCCCAGCACCCACTCCTGTGGCCCAGGGACCCGAGGGCCCGCGCTGGAGTCACTTCCTCGGGGACAGACATTCTTGGCAACCGGCCAAAAGCCCACATTGCTCTCTGACGCACAGTGAGGTGGGTAGGTTTCCGCAGAGGCCCCTGGAAACGACCAACAGCAATGCCACTCGCGGGAGGACTGCAGGGGCCGGGCCACCACCGCCACCACCGCGGGTCTCACAGACGCACGAGTGGCCAGACCTGTCCCATCTTTGTCCTCTCGCCTGTATGCTGAGTGTGGCGGCTGCCCCAGGGCAACCCCCGCTTTCTAATGGCGGGAGTGGGTAGGAGACTCGTGAGCTCTGAGGCCAGAGAGAGTCCAGACAGCCCAGAGCTCTTCAGTTCTGCTCAGGTGACACGCAGCAGCCAGCGGGCACCTGAAGGCGGGCACCTACAGGGGGCACCTCAGGGCAGGCACCTGCGGGCGCCCCAGGAGCAGGCAGCACACGGACGTCATAGCATCTGTTCTGCACTGTTGGGGTCCAGCCCCAGCAGGTCCAGGGGTTCCCAAAGGTGTGGACGGAGTTGGCAAAGAAGGAATGACATGGAGACAGTGTTCAGTTGATCAGCATAGCGAGGTTCTCTAGCCAGGTTCTCTGTTTTTATTGTCTTGTTACATCTGTATTTATACCAGTTGATTTTAATCCTATCCATTCTATTCCAAAGGTTAGGGCATTTGTTAATCTAGTTCTGTTAAGTTTAATCCTGTCTAGGTTAATCTCTGTGTTCCATTATAAGGGCTATTCCAAGGTCACTGCTCTATTGATAAGCTACAAGGAAGTGACTGAAGGAGATTATCCTACCCAGTAAAGGTTATGTCCTCCCAGCCTTGCTGCTTGCCTTCCCTGGGACTGCCCTGTGTCGGTGAGTCTCCAGGGGTATAGGCTTTGGTGCTTTCCCTGGTGGGCAGACCCCTGGGGATGTGGGCCCAACAAGTCCAAAATTTATTGAAAAATCCTCACCTGGGGAAACAACCTTTCTTAGGGAGGTGGTCCTGTTTAAAACACATAGCGCTAAGAGGGGGGGGGGAGCAAACATATGCCATATATGCCAGGTCCCTTGAAACATAAGCTGTGCAGCTGTTTCTTCCCTGCAGCGACTGTGTCAAGCAGCAAGGGTGGACCAGTTTCCAGCAATGCACCAGCCACTGTGCGGGAGACACGTCAGGGCCCCAGGGTGCATGAGGCCTGGAGGGGCTCGAGGAGCTCCCGTTCTTAACACAAAGGCACAGCTCCGGGGGGCAGGTGCCAGGGGAGCTTCCTGAGGGCAGAGCCCATGCCTGCCCCCCCCCCCCCCCCCACACACACACCCATGGCGGGCACTCAGCTCTGACAGGGCAGCCAGCACCAGGCCCTCAGAGCCAGCGGGCAGACTCCTAGGCTCAGGGGGAGGCCGCATCCACGCTGGTTGGAGGCGCAGAACTCGGACAGTTGAGAGTTGGGCAGAATATTTTGCCTGAGAAGTTCCCTCTTTGGTGCGAGGTGAACTACGGCACACTGGGCTCCCCAGCCCCCAGCACCAGTGGGGGAAAGGGGGTCCCCACAACATTTGCCTGTTCAAAGCCAAGGGTTCCGTGGGGGTGCCATGGAGGGCTGCATCTACATTTCTGAGTGGTAGATCATCTCCTAGTGCCATGGTCGGCAAACTGAGGCTCGCGAGCCACATGCAGCTCTTTGGCCCCTTGAGTGTGGCTCTTCCTAAGCCTTAGGAGTACCCTAATTAAGTTAATAACAATGTACCTACCTATATAGTTTAAGTTTAAAAAATTTGGCTCTCAAAAGGAATTTCAATCGTGTTGATATTTGGCTCTGTTGACTAATGAGTTTGCCGACCACTGTCCTAGTGTATCCAGGTTCCGTACCAAGAACACAGTGTCACAGGCTGGGAGAGCAACAGGGAACACGACACACCACCCCGTTCAGGTGGCGAGCCGATCCCAAGGAGGTGCAGGTACAAGCCCAAGGTCAGCAGCTGGGCACTGACAGGAGGGTGGGTCCCCCAGCCAAACCGCGCCTGAGGCAGGTTGTCCCTGAGACCATAATGAGGGGTGCAGTCATGCAGAGCTCAACAAACGTACCCGAAGCCAGAGAAAGGAGCTATACTTTACATTTAGTTTTCACATATATATTTTTATTTTTACAAAGAAAAAGAGATTAACTTTATAACAGCAGCCAGGGAAAGGGAAAAAAATCTAGAAAAGTGCCAAAGCAACACAAACTCTGAAGCACCCTTAACCGCGCCCCCCCCCCTTAGAAAGTAGTTTCTAATTATGTAACCTGTCTCCCTTTCCAGTTAAGAAGAAAAGTGATTCTGCTACAAGGCAGAAAGAACTTCTTGCTAAACCAGTTGTTAAAAATAAGACAACAGGCCCCACATGGAGCAACTTATGGGAAGCCCCATGTCACCAAAAGGAGACAATCACACCTGCAGCCTCTCCCGGAAATGGGAGGGTAAGCCAGTCAGTGAGGAGCAGCCTGGCCAGCGCTGTGAGGGCATCTGTCATCCCCCAGGAAAGCATCCGGGGCACAGCCGTCCAAGCTCTGCTAGAGGACTTCCTTGTTCCCGCCTCCTTCTGCCCAGAGCAGTCTCTCATTGGCACAGCCTTCGGAGCTCCCTTCTATGGACTGGATGGGATGCTGCCAGAGCCATGAATCACCGAATAAAGCCAATATCTTTAAAATGTACTCAGTCCAATTCTGTTTTTTAACACTTGAATTTCTTTGGTTCTTAAAAGTTTTCTGGAATGAAACTTCTTTTTCTCAGTGGCTGAACTGAAACTTGTACCTTATTTTGCAGTTTGAGAAGTCTTATCAGATTAAACAAATATATGACAAATGATGAAGTCTACAGGCAGATCCATGGGCATGACCATTTGGTGGAATAATCTAGCCAGTATTTGATCAAAAACATAGACGCGACATAGAGGACATGAAATCTATTATAGGAAAGTTAGTTAAACCCAAACTCCTCCTCTTAACAAACTGTCAAATAGTTTGTGTTAAAACACCCTTTTAAAAAGTTGAAGCTTGATAAAGTTGAAGCATTCATTGATAAGTAGTTGCAGGACTTGTGTGCTTTCTCAGGTGAGTTTCTGTTCCAGTTTGTACCTTATTTCCCAACTCATGGATCATGTTGAAATATTCACAGCTAAACATCTTTTCACTTTCCTGCTTCTTGCTAAGTGTGGATTAAGATCTCAGTAGTTGCTTTTCAAGCTATCACGTGTTAAGTAAAAACATTTAAACACGAGTTAAGTAAAAACATTGTGCACACGAGTTTAACCTGCTCCACAGCCTCTCCAATTCCAGCTGGGACTTGGAAAAAGTGTGCACAAGAAACACCATCTGCCCAGATTGTCAAAAACGTTGACGTGCACCTCCCAGGGTTTTTAAACTTCTCACATTCATCTGGAAAAGATAGATGCACTTAAGCTACATTTGCAAGAGCCATTTTTGACCAAGCTCACCACTCTTAAGTGGTTTTTTAAAGCATTGCCTTCCGTTTTTGATACTCCTGACCTCACCTGATTTCACCCACACAAATCAACTGAAAGGCTTACAACAAAGATCTTTGAATAAATTTAATAATTTGGTAAATAGATCCTCCCTTCTTTCTCCAGTTCCCAGAAAGATATCAATTTTTTTGGATTCCATTGTGCTGGGGTGAGGGACCGCGGCATGGAAGGGTTACAGAATGTTACAGAATGTGCTAAGGGGAGGAAATGAGACATGAGAAATTGAATGTGCTGGGAGGGGGGACTGACGTATGGAGAGGGATTGTGTCAGGATATGGAGAAGGATTGTATTAGGGTTAGGAACCATGGAAGAAAAATTGCTAGATTGTCTTAGACCAGTCAGGTGTGACTCTGTTTACCCCCCCTTTGTGCTTATGAACTTTCTGTGAGCTTCTAAGGTAACACTGTTTTGCTATAAAAATCATAATGCACACTTGCTCTTTGCCACATGCCGCGAGGCTTTCCAGAGGGGGAAGGTACGGGCTGTGGTCAGCTGGCCAGCTTAATAAACGGCTTTCAAATTTAAATTCTGAGTCGGTGGTCTATCTCGTTGAGCCAACCCATAACATTTGGAGGCCCGCAGCGAGATACCCGGCAGGGAGGAGAGGGACCCCTTATTTAGGGCTGGAGGCTCTCCCCCAGCAGGGGTGAGAGGGACCCCCTATTTAAGGCAGGAGGCTCTCCCCCGGCAGGGGTGAGAGGGACCCCTTGTTTAGGGCAGGAGGCTCTCCCGCGGAAGGAAGGAGAGGGACCCCCTATTCAAGGCAGGAGGCTCTCCCCCAGTTGTCGCCCGGCACTCAGCGAGATACCCCACACCTGTGGAGAACGATTACCAAGGAGGCCTCCAGTCCACCCAAAACTTTCAATTTGGAAACCAAGCCACCTGGACTCTCGAGAGAGGTAAGGGACCGGTCGTTAAACAGGAATTGGGACGTCCCACGGAAGGACCTATACGGAGGGCTGGACGCAGCGGTACTCCTGGTCCTGACCCACGGCCACGACGGTGGCCGGGGTCCCTGGTTCGTGCGGCTGTAGGCTGCACTGGGTTTGTCTGTCTGGTATTTGTTTGTCTTGGTATTTGTTGTTAAAAAGTTGTCTGCTTCTGTGTACACCCTGCTGCAATGTTTTTTGAAAATTTTCAGGACTTCAAGGAGCAAGCTGCAGGTTCCGGGCAACCTTAGGTTGCATTTGGCTGATTTATTTTGTCTTTGTTCTTTGTTGTCTTTGTCTTTGTCAAATGGGATAGGGTCAGTCATCTTTGTCGACCCCCTATCAGTCAGCCCACTCCGGGTGAGTGGAAGGGGAGCTTGATCCCCTCCCGGGAAGCTATAGAGCTCCCCTCAGGAATTAGGAATTTGTTCAGGAACTGGGTGGATTGTTTAACTCTGAGTGAATGTCTGGTGAAAGTGTGTGAGTGTGGAGGGAAGGGGGCCTGCCTCTCCTCTCCTTTATGTGGCTCCACGACTTCGGATACGGAGTCCGAGTGGGCCCCCAACCTGCGGTTCCGCGATTCGTCATATGGCATAACGGTGACTCACCCCACATGGAGGTGACCAGGCCCGGGGTTTATACGGGTGCACCTTAGCTACGACGAATCTAAGCTCCCAAGGGATGCGGCCAGGCGGGCATCTGAGTGAGGATCTGTGAAAACAGGTCACCCCCTCCCTTGTCTGTCTCTCGCCACCGATCATCATGGGGTCGGGGCAAAGTTTGTTTGTGTGGGACTAGCCAATTTACTACAGAGAAGGGAGACTGGATACAGCTCCAGCCTGGGCTGGTCTATTAAGAAAGTGTAAATCATTACTGGTCTGTGTGAAGTAAGAGCTACTTTGATTTATTCTGCTTTCTGTTGATACGCTTGGCTGAATGTTTGGGCTGGCCCCTTAGCAGTCTGCAAATAGTCTCTTGGCAGCTGAGAGAATTATTTTTCTCAGAGTCTTTTGCTCACTGTTAAGGAGAATTAGCCCACTTAGTTAATAAAGATTTGTCTACCAGCTGCTCTTACCTAGGTTGTAATTTACTGTATTAAACTGAAGTTCTAGGGTAGATTTAAAGGTTATAATGTTAATGCTTTTGATTTACAGCGATTCTGTGAATGGGAGTGGCCCACTTTCCAGGAGGGGTGGCCAGATGCAGGGTCTTTTGATCTGACCACTGCCTACCGGGTCCATTACATCATACACGGCCACCCAGGGCATCCTAATAAAATTCCTTATATTCAGGTTTGGGTTGACATATTGTCCAAGAAACCCCGGTAAATGAGGGCTTGCCTCCCGAGGGAAAATTGGGACAGAGACAGACAATTCTTTTGGCCTGGCCCCAGAAGGGAAAGGCTCCTCCGGTCCTTCAGGGAGAGAGGGGGAGAACTTGCAGGACCTTGCGACATCTGCCAGTCCTGCAGTTCCTATGTTGCCACTACGGCAGGCCAGCCCTCTAGATCTGGGGCTAGACAGGCAGCCCTCTGGGGAAGCAAGGCAGATTGAGACGCTATTCCCAGCTCCAGACCAGATTAGGGAGTAAATGATCAAAAAGGGGGGCTGGATGCCTGAGCTGCCTGCAGTGGCCCTGAAAAAGAAGCAGCAGCAGCAGCGAAAAAATAGAGAACAGCGGAAATTTACCTGACACTAGAGCTGCCTCGATGCTGCTGCCCAGTGAGAAATGAGTGTTTTACAACAAGCAGCACAAGACTTGGGCCTTTGGCTTGCAGGCTACAGCAGTTAAGCCAGAAGCCAGTAACTGTAGCCTACCTACAGCCCTAGAAATAAAGTAACAAGCCTAAGATCTATGAAAGCTGCAGATAGAGTTAGTACAAGCTCCCTGCTTGCAAATGTACTGAAAGGGTTTAGTACCTGTTGCTGCTGGAAGAGGAGGGGCTGATATCCCCTTCCAGTGCACTCCCTTCAAAGAGGCCTGGTCGCTGCTCTGCCATAAAGGGGACTGGTGGGAAGACAAGGAAAGCAGGGCCCTGTAACTAATAAACAGAGTTAAGAAAAGGGCACTCTTCCTGGACCTGGGAGCCATCAGGACTTTGAAATTCTCCAAGAGAGGAGAAGTCTGACTCAGAGACTAGCCAAAACCTCGTTGGGTTAGAAGGACCGGAGGCTGCATATTGAACCTATAGACTGAAATTTGCTAGGCAGAGGTCCAAGCCCAGTTGTATAGGGATTAAGCTACCTATGTACAGCAAAACAACTTTCTCCTGTGCCAGAATACATTTTAAGGAAATTGGACAAACTGTATTTGTGGCTAGAAAGAACTGGCCTATGTGTAAACTGTCCTGGAAAAAGGCTATGTGGAATGAACCCAAAAAGTAAAGGGTGTCTAGCTGCCGAGAGGGCAGTTGCCCAGGTGGGCAAAGAAGAATACCCATTAAATTTTGGTCTCTATTGAGAGACAGTTGACAGTTAGCAACCTGTATACTGTCTTACAGGCCTGTGTGACCATGCCCATGTCAGGGGTGGCACAAAACCTCAACTGTAGGAAACTGGGGAAGGCCTGTCTAGAACAGGGGGGTTAATAAAGTGGTGAATACTAGCCCTCTGTTACAGGAATTACAGACCCTGTTAGGTCCTGTGACATATAAGACCCTGTAGGGAAATAAAGCTCCTTTAGTCCATTCTGAAAGAACAAATAAAGACAGATTAAAGGCTGTGTTTCCCTCCAGGCAACCCAACTGGAACCCCTATAGTGACAGGGGAAAGGAGGCTCTCGATCGGTATCACCAGACTCTATTAGGGGGCATCTGAGCTGCTGCTTGGAGACCCACAAACCTCTCTAAGGTGACAGAGACAGTCCAGGGGCCTAACCCTGATGCCCTGGAAAGTCAAAGGGCTTTCAATGTTGCATTTGTTTCCAAGTCGGCCCCAAATATTAGGAAAAAAATTACAAAAGTTAGAAGACTTTGAGGGGAAATCAATCTCTAAATTGGTTGAGGTGGCCCAGAAGGTTTTTGACAATCTGAAGGACCCAATGGCAGGTTTAAACACCTGGATGGCCAAGGTCCTCCTGGCCCTAAACGAGGAAAATGGCCCAAGGGGCCGGAGAGACAACAAGGGCAAAGAAAAGCCTCGCGGAAGAAAAGGAGTCCAACCCAGGCTTGGGAAAAATCAATGTGCATTTTGCAGAAAGGAAGGACATTGGAAAAGGGAGTGCCCTGAACGTGCGAGGGAACCGACTCCCTCCCATGCTAGTGGAGGAGGTGGATTGGGGTTGTTGGGGCTCGGCTGGCCCCCAGGAGCCCAGAATAACCCTGACAGTGGGGGGCCAAAAGGTGGACTTCCTTGTGGAACTCATAGCACTCACTCAGGCCCTCTGGTAGGGAAAGGGAAAAAGAGTAAACATTTCAGCTTCCTGAAAACAGCTGCCTTGAACCCTGCCACACTCCTCCCTGACGAGAAGGCAGAGGCCCCTTTGCCTGACTGCGAGGAGACACTGACTACCCTCACTTCCTTCCGTGAGGACCTTGTGGACCAGCCCTGCAGAATCCGGATGAGACCCTCTACATGGATGACGGGAGCAGCTTCGTAGAGGAAGGTACCCGGTAGTGGGGGGCACATGAGGAGGAGCCAGGGGAGATCTAAGAAGCCCTGGGGAGCGCTCCGGCACTGGCCCTGCCAGACCTACCCAGGGACTACAGGGATATATCTCCTCACACTGCCCTTACAGGAGGACACGGGAGCCACCTTAAAGAAGTATCCTGACCTCAGGAGGAAAGAAAAAAGCTCCTGAGATACTTAACCACCTGGCAGCCATATAGGGGCCAAGGAATTGACTAAAAGACCAGTAGGGCCCCTAGAAGTTCTCGTAGCCCTGCCAGCACGAAGGCTCCCAGAGAAGCCTCCTCATCTGCCAGAGAAGCAGAGGCTAGCTGAGAAACTAATGGCCCAGGGAGGAGAGGCTGGATGGCTAATTCTGCCAGATGGGAGGCCTATAATGCCAGAAGCCCTGGGGCGGACCATCGCTTCCCAGACCCACCAGAGCACCCACCTG
>NW_005873081.1:0-16738 GCF_000147115.1 Myotis lucifugus
ACCCTTCAAACATGACCTGTTTGGGATTCTCAGTCATTGTTAGATCCCCTGAAGCAGTAGGAGCCTCCTCACTTTATCTCTGCATTCCCAAAGCCTCACTGCTCTGAGGTTGTCATAGGAGCTTGATGTTTACTGAAGTGATGGTGCCGGGTCTGTAGCTGTCTTTTTGAGTCTCAGTATACACTCCCTCCTTCCATTTGGTCCACCAGCGAGACGATGAGAAACCAGATCAAGGCACAGAGATGAGAAACTTAGGCATTCAATGTAGGACCTTGTGCGCCAGGAAATATGTATAACGATGGACTGTTCTCATGGAGGAATTTAAAATATTTTTCTGAGTCAAAGTTATAAAAAGTGACTTAAGATTTTACTCTAAATATTCATACTTTTAACTGTGGAGCTTTAAGTAATGATATAAACATAAGTATAGAGAACACACCTACACAGAATAAAATATATGTATTAGTCAATCCACCTCTTCCTTCCAGCTAGAGAAAGGGAGAAAGTTCTATATCAAGGAATGTAAAGAAGTTTATGGTAGAGTTGAGGAGCACTTACCGAGAACAAGAGGATCAGACAGGAGAATAGTCACTAAAGTAGAGTGTGGACCTTCTTTCTTTAGGGATATTTGGCCTTTTTCCCTCTTAAATTTCCACTATTCTTTAAAAAAATATTTTTATTGATTATCTATTGATTTCAGAGAGGAAGGGAGAGGGAGAGAGAGAGATAGAAACATCAATGAGAAAGAATCATTGATTGTCTGCCTCCTGCCTGCCCTGTACTAGTGATTAAGCCTGAAACTTGGGCATGCGTCCTCGCCCGGAATCAAACTGTAACCTCCTGGTTTGTAGGTTGACGCTCAACCACTGAGTTACACAGGTGGGGCCTCCCCCATTCTTTAGAGGATGTTGGGACTCTTGATCTGTTAGGACCTTTCATAACCATTTTTCAATTGTTCTTTGTCAAATGCAATATGATCAAAATGGAATGCACAGATATAGACAGCAAATTAATATATTTTAGGAATGTATATGATGTTATAAGGATTAAGTGAGGGTCAGGATCCTTTAGAGAAATCAGAAAGAGATAGAATTTAGATCTGAATCCATCAGAGTTACATCCCAGGGAAGGGGTGAGGAAATACATACAGGGTGTCACCCCAAAATGTATGCACACTTTGAATAATTATTAATTCCAATAGGTTAAATCTGAATAGAAAGAACCATCAATTGCACTATCAAAAATGTATGAGTATACTTTCATTTTTAGCACAGCAGCCAAATTAATCTCAGGTTATTTCAGTCTATTATTTAAACATTTCATTTGATTCTCAATTAAAAAACCCTCTTTACCCATGTCTCCTCAGCCCTGAAGGGTCTGAATCTCATAAAATCCATCATTAATGTTCATGGTTATTAATGCTCTAGTCCTATCAGACTAGACTTTTATTTTTCCAACGTGCTAAATCTGTGTCTATCTTAGGAATTTTGAATGTGCTCTTTTCTCTGCTGGGGTGATTTTCCTCCTGGTCACTGCATGACCAACTGCTTCTCATCTTGCTCAGATTTTGTTGCCTTTTACAGGCCTCGCCTGCCTACTCCCTGCTGTCACTTCCATGACACATCCAAACCGTTTCCATCACATTGCTCTGTCTTATTTTTTTTCCCCTGACACTTATCAGGAGGAAAAGTAACCTTATATGTTTACCACTTAGTCCCAGGATAATGTGGCACCATGAGAGAAGAAACCTGTCTTTGTTTGCTTTGCATGATTAGTACCTATAATAGTGTCTGGAACACAAAAACATATTCAACAGATATATCCTGATGAAAGAAGAAATGACTGGGAGAGGGAATGAATACAGAGTGGAGGGAGGTTGAGGCAGGTGGGTAATTGATCACCCCTCTTCTGAGGTGTGGAAGATGCTGGTCCTAGACTGGGAAAGTCATATGAACTGGTGACTGAAGAGACCATGTCCTTCACAGGATAGTGATTCCATCTTTGCTGTGTTCAGTCTCCTCCTTCTGCTGTTCTGTGTCTCTATGAAGAATGAATACAGTTATGCCATGACTTATTTTACCTAAAGTCAATAGATTCTGTTGAGCATGGCAACTTCCCAAGCCCAGGGCCCCTGTGTAATACCTTCAGTCAACAACACACATAGAAGTGCAAAACCACCAGCAGCTGCTGACTGTAGTACCAATAAGAGCAAGATATAAGTCATTGTGGAGTAGTGCTTGGAATGGGAACCATCTCTGAGGGCCTTGAAAAGGGAGTTGAGGACTCCCAGTGCCAAGAACAGAAGTGCAGATTTGATGAGATGTCACCTCGGCTCTAGCCTAAGTCAGACACTCGAAAAAGACACCCCCTCCCCGATCATACAATCACATGAATGCTGCTGCTGACCACAGTTCTTAAGGAATTTCCCTTACTGCTCCTCATTCATTCCTGAGTGCAGCCCTGTTTTGGAAGCAGAGAAGGGAATCTCATTACACAGCCCTTCTCTCTGTGGCTCTTCAAGCCCCAAATCCTGGAGCCTATGCACTTTCCTGACTTGAGTGTGAATGAGCCACTGATTCCCCCATGGGGGCAGCAGTGGAGGCTAAAATGGGAAAGAGCATCCTCACCCTGAGACATCCCAATTGTGTGCTCCCTCCCTGCCCTTCCACCATCACGGGACCAGCTGTCCCCTTTTTCAGGACATAGAAATGGCCAGGGAAGATTTCCTATCTTCTCTTGGCAGCACTAGAACCTGTGAATGTGCTACCTGAACAGGTGATCTCATTCCACATTGGACCCAGGATCCAGCCCTAGTGTAACCAGTAATACCTGTGGAATTGATGTGCTCTTTTACAGAAAAATGTCTCCGTAGCTAAAAATCACACGTGGTATTTTATCCCTGTTTTGGATTACAACAAACAAGTTTACATTTCTCATAATTTATTGCTCCTTAATCAGACAGAATCAAAGGCATTTGCTTCCTATTTACTCAACTGGGCCCATTTACCTCTTGGGATGGAAATACACAGGTCAGTTGAAGCTTCAGGTTTTCAATGTGAGGCAGAGAGGGAGGACATTCTGAGTCACTTCATTTTACAAGGAGCATCTTACACTCATGCCTCTCTATGTACCTCAGATCTCATATGAGAGGAAGGGAAACATTCTCTTGATCAGATGTGTCTACATGACAGCAGAGGGGCACAAACAGACACAGAGACTGGTAGGTCATTCTGCAAAGGAGTTTATTGCAGGTGCATAGGAGCTGCAGCGCAGCAGAGCTTAAAGGGGTTGTGGGCTGGTGGTGAGACTGGTGCTGATATCCAGGGTGGATGGGGGCATGGGACCATGGCTGTGACTGCGGGCACAGAGCTTAGATGATTCTATCGAAGTGAACTGGAATGTGTCCATTGTCACAGGCAACACTGTAGTTTCTCAGTAAGGTTACTTGCTGGTATTGGCACTGATTGTAATGTCGTGCCGGTCCTGTGAGGTTGCAGTAGGTAAGATTCACTGCAACTCGGCTTCTATAGCAATTTTTATCAACCCTATTACGGCAGGTTATATTTGTTCCGGAACAGAGATTAACAACAGCAGCAAGCGATGTGTTGATGAAAGTATTTTGGCCTTTGCACGGCCTCTGGAAACTCACATAATTAAGGCGGTTAATCGGCTGCATTGCAATGGTGCATTGAGCATTGGTCATGTTTACGTGTTGAACTTCAAACCACTGAGCCCAGCTTAGACCCCCAGGTGGGGCATGGAAGGAGATCACCATTCCCATGAGCCCCAGCAGCAGAAGGAGACAAAGCTGGGAATCCCGCTGTGTAGGAACCATGTTTCCTGTCAAAAGAGAAGCATCTCCTCCATCCCTGCCCAGTGTGACACACCCCTTCATCTGTCACCCTGAAGGGCCCCTGCTGTCACCAAGGTCCTATTTCCTTTCCCTTCAGCCCCCCAAGTCTGTCTTGTGTCCTGGGTACTAGCCCAAGCTCAGTCCTCTGGCAGTTGCTGTCCCATCACTGGTCCTCCTGTCCCAACCCCAGGAGGGGGTCATTGTCTTACCCAGTCAGTGCTGTGGCTGCTGTGAGAACAGATCCAGCTGGTGGTCCCGGGTCTCAGGGGCAGCTGGTCTCCTCTGTCCTGTGGACTGAAGATATAGAGCAGCCCCTGTGGGTGGGGCCAGCAGAGCCAGGAGGGGTTTGAATCTAAGATCGCAGAATCCCACAGATTGGCACATGGCCCAGTTTTGCAATGAGCCTCTTGTTTTGTCCTCTGCTGATGAACACATACCCCAGGACAGCTGGCTGCTGCTTCTGTGGTACAACTCTAATGGCAAGAGTCCCTGCAGAGCAGAGCTCTGCCCGTGCCTCTGGTTTCTGTAGGGAAAACTGCTCACTGGCTGCAGAATGGCCATAGATTTTAGAACTCAACTTGGTGAGGGCACTGAGGGACTGAAGTACAGAAAGGCAGGCCTAGTTCTCAGAATAAAGGAAGCCCAAGAGCTGTCTGTACAGGGGGAACCCAGGTCCCCTTCACTGAGTGATCTCCCTGGTTCCCCCTCAGCCAACATTCTCCATCTCATCACCTGCCTGTGCTACCACCTCGAGCTCTGAGTTCCTTGCTCCTTAAAATCCTAAAGGTGTATAGTAGTTTCTTATGTGTCCTTGAGGTTTGTTGTTTTACTACATGGCTTGATTTTTTGTTTGTTTGTTCACTTCCTGTGAAGTGTTATAACTTGAAAACAACCAGGGGAAAATCTTTCTGTAGAATCTGCCCCAGAGTAAACATGTAGTGTCATTTAAAGAAAATTGTGCAGAGAGGGGACAGACATCCTGAGGGGCAGGCCTTATACTAAGAGGTGTTAAATTTCTGGTGGAACTTCTAGGTTAGAAAACTATATTCAACTTTTCCAACAGAAAAATTAATATCATTTTTTATTACCTTTCTACATTCCTATTGTTTGGAAATACCATACTTTTACTCTTGATGTCATTATGTCAACAGGGACAAAATGGTGACCTGGTCAGGACCCCATACAGAGCTGGTAACACTCAGCCTTAAATCCTCTTCTTTTTTTTTAAATTAAATCTTTATTGTTCAGATTACATTTGTTCCTCTTTTTCCCCCCCCATAAGTCCCCTCCTCCCAGCTCCAGCCCCACCCTCCGCCCTCACTCCCCACCCACTGTCCTCATCCATAGGTGCACGATTTTTGTCCAGTCTCTTCCCGCATCTCCCACTCCCCTTTCCCCCCCAAGAATAGTCAGTCCATTCCCTTTCTATGTCCCTGATTCACTATAATCACCAGTTCATTCTGTACATCAAATTATTTATTCACTTGATTCTCAGATTCACTTGTTGATAGATGCATGTTTGTTGTTCATAATTTGTATCTTTACCTTTTTCTTCTTCCTCTTCTTAAAGGATACCTTTCAGCATTTCGTATAATACTGGTTTAGTGGTGATGAACTCCTTTAGCTTTTCCTTATCTGTGAAGCTCTTTATCTGACCTTCAATTCTGAATGATAGCTTTGCTGGATAAACTAATCTTGGTTGTAGGTTCTTGGTATTCAGCACTTTGAACATTTCTTGCCATTCCCTTCTGGCCTGCAAAGTTTCTGTTGAGAAATCAGCTGACAGTCATATGGGTATTCCCTTTTAGGTAATTGATTCTCTTTCTCTTGCTGCTTTTAAGATTCTCTCTTTGTCTTTTGCTCTTGGCATTTTAATTATGATGTGTCTTGGTGTGGTCCTCTTTGGATTCCTTTTGTTTGGGGTTCTCTGCGCTTCTTGGATCTGTAAGTCCATTTCTTTCACCAGGTGGGGGAAGTTTTCTGTCATTATTTCTTCAAATAGGTTTTCAATATCTTGCTGTCTCTCATCTTCTGGCACCCCTATAATTCTGATGTTGGTGCGTTTGAAACTGTCCCAGAGGCTCCTTACACTATCTTCGTATTTTCGGATTCTTTTTTCATTTTGCTTTTCTGGTTGGGTGTTTTTTGCTCCTTCGCATTTCAAATCTTTGACTTGATTCTTGCGCTCCTCTGGTCTGCTGTTGGGTGTCTGTATAATATTCTTTATTTCAGTCAGTGAATGCTTAATTTCTAGTTGGTTCTTTATCACAACATTGAGGATCTCATTAGATTTCTTGAGGCTCTCATCAAGTTTATCGGCAGTTTCTAGCAAATTATTGAAAGCCCTCAAAAGTGCATTTTTTAGCTCTATGTCCTCCATTTCTGTCATGTTTTTTTTGTCTCTGCATTTTTTATGCTTTCTTGGTGCACCCCCTTGTGGTCTTTGTGCGCAGTCTTGTTGTAGTTAAGCCTTAATTGTTGTTGGCAATACTAGGGGTGAATTGACCTCCAGGCTAACTGGCTATGAGACTCAGCTGTGTCTGCAGTGGGAGAGCTTCTCTGCTGAATCTCTAGGGCGCTGCTAATCTAGCCTTTGCCTGAGGCTATCCGGCAAATGCCTCTGTGCAGGGCTTGGGCGGGGCGGGTCCCAGGGGATCCACAGGGTGGGCGGAGCGAGCAGTTATGGCTGCTCTCAGTTCCATCCCCAGCGGCTCTGCAACCGCTGCAAACCTCGAAGAGAAAGCTGCCTTCCAGCTTCTCGAGTTTGAGTCTGGGTCCCTAGAGACTCGCCCGGATCTGGAGCTCAGAGTCTGAAACTCCCTCCCGATTGAAAACAGCAACCGCGCCCTCCGCCGCCCGCCCGCTCCACATGCACTCCGAACCTTAGTATTTCACCTCCACACTGCGCCTCCTCTGAGTCTCGGTATGGATTTCTCTTTCCTTCTAGTTGTAGAATCTCTCCTCAGCCAGTCTTCCTGTGGTTCTGAGTGATGTCCGTTCCATCTTTTAGTTGTATTTTTGAAGTGGTTGTTCGAGGCAGCAAACTCCAGCGTTAACCTATGCCGCCATCTTGGTTCCTCCCTCTATGTCTCTTAAATCCTCTTCTTGCTGAAATTCATTAATATCTTTTATCATGAAGCAATTTTTTTAGATCACTAAATTTTTTTATTATCACTTACTGACGTTTTTATTGATTTTTTTTTTGAGAGAAGGGAAAGGTAGGGAGAGATAAAAACATCAATGATGAGAAAGAATCACTGATCAGCTTCCTCCTGCACACCCCAGACTGGGGATCCAGCCCAAAACCAGAGCATGTGTCCTGACTGGGCATCGAACCGTAACCTCCTGGTTCATAGTTTGATACTCAACCAATGAGCCATGCCTGCTGGGCACTATTAGAGATTTTAAAAAAAATTTGTGCTTTGTGGCCCTAACTGGTTTGGCTCAGTGGATAGAGCATCGGCCTGCAGACTCAAGGGTCCCAGGTTCGATTCCAGTCAAGGGCATGTACCTTGGTTGTGGGCACATACCCAGTGTGCAGGAGGCAGCTAATCGATGTTTCTCTCTCATCAATGTTTCTAACTCTATCCCTATCCCTTCTGCTCTATAAAAAAATCAATAAAATATATATATTTTAAAAAAATTTGTGCTTTGTGGAAATCATTTTCATAAGTGAGGAAGATATAAAATTGCATTAGATGTAGAGTCACTTCTCTGTGTTGCTGACAGCCACATTAGGTAGAAAGACCTGTAACCCAGTGTCTATATTATGAGGTAAAAGGCATATACTGCAGTCACAGGAGTGTATCTGGTCAAAAACTGTTCTGATTAGCACATACAGTGTTCCTTATTGGATTTTTAAAAAAAATATATTTTATTGATTTTTTACAGAGAGGAAGGCAGAGGGATAGAGAGTTAGAAACATCGATGAGAGAGGAACATCGATCAGCTGCCTCCTGCACACTCCCCCAATAGGGATGTGCCCGCAACCAAGGTACATGCCCTTGACTGGAATCGAACCTGGGACCCTTGAGTCTGCAGGCCGATGCTCTATCCACTGAGCCAAACCAGTCAGGGCTGGATTTTTATGTTAACTTTTCAAATTGGGAGAGTTCACATAAATTTGCATATCTATCTCATTTGTAAAAATTAGGAAATGTTGATTGGTGCACTGAGTTTCCATTACTTTAAGGAATCAATTAGAGCTGAGTCAGCAACTGACTCTGTTGAAGAGAGCAATTGTGCAGGGGTCTCCACTGACCCTACTGCTCCCTCCTGATTCACATCCTGTCTGTTCACTCAGTGATGGCTCCTGCGTGGCTCCTGTGGACAATGCTTTTATGACCTATCATCCTTGTTACAAGTGTCCTGAGTAGCAACTCACATAACACCCTACCAATTTGCAACCATGCTTTTCCTTTAAAACTGTATTCAGAGCACACCTCCTATGATTTTTCTGGATGTTTCCTCTACAGCTTTCCTCTAGACATTTCAACTGCTCTTTTTTCCCCCTCCAGGACTAGTACAGAAAATCTAGTTTGATATTCAAGATCTGTTGGGGAGAACTTCTTTATATGAGGCAGGAAAATATATAAGCCTATGTTAATTAAAGTACACTGTAACTTCGATGTAAGTTTGTCTTTAATAGACAAAAGGAACTTCTCATGGGCTCTTTCTGTTTTGTTTTTCATTAGCACAGACTCCCTTGCAGACCAATTTAGTGCACATTTTTGGACTTGATCCGTATTTCCACTGAAAGGAATAGCCAAAATGATGCCCTGGTGTTATTAAGTCACTGTTGAAATCTAGGAACATTTTAAGGTATTGTCTCAGGCAAAGACTTCTGCATCTGTGGTAAAAACCAGTGTTGAAAACAATGGCCTCAGCATTAGTCAATGTCTCTTTTAACAGGGGCCCATGTACAAAACAATGAGCCCATCATTTGCAATTTCTTCAGCCCAGGGTACTCTTGCAATGTCTGCCTTTAAGCTGCTGATAGGGAGATGCTAACTGACAGTGCCTTCCTGCTCTTGGCTTTCCTAATGCAGGATCTTGTGGGGGAAGAACAATGAATACTGCTTGCTGGTACCGCTTGAAGGACTGTCCTAATAACATGTTTCAGATTAATGGAATTGCAGCGAATGGAGTGAGATTTAGCTAAGATCAAAAGACATTTGGTGAGCTGGGCTCTTCTTGGTCTTTTGGAGTCAGCAAGGTGGCCCCAGCCCTGCTTTCCTTTTGTACAGGGGTCCTTACACATCTCTGAAGACCATTGTACAAAAGCAGAACTCGACCTCTGTGATCAATTTTCTGGAATGGCATAGGGAAAGAATGAGCCTTTCTTTTTTTCCTCAACTATAAGAAGTACTTCCTCTCCCTGGAGAGGGGATAAAGATAATTCAGATGGAATTATGGCCAGGTATGTCTCAAGAGGGATCACACAGTGGTTTCTTTAAAAAAACAATTGGAAAGTTTCCTTCAATTGAAATTGAACCAATGCATATTTAAGCACATGGAGGCATTAACTGAGTTTTCAGGGCTCACAGGAAATTAATTAATTATGTTGTGTGTTGGTATGTTTGTAAAAAAATGAATCTATAAGTATTGTGGTACTGTGATAAAGAATATACATTTTGCAGGAACAGAGTGCTAAATCTCAGAGGGAAGACGGGGGAGGGTGAGTGTGTGAATGCATAACCCATGGACACAGATAATAGGGTGCTGAAGCCCTGGGGTGGGGAGGGGGAGACCGGGGTAAGCTGGAGAGGGTCATGGGGGAAAAAGGGAGACATATGTAATTCTTCCAACAATAAAGAATTATTAAAAAAAAGAATATACATTTTGAATAGCCTTGTCCAGTTTTCAGTCCCAACTTAAAAAAATATTTTTATTGATTTCAGAGAGGAAGGGAGAGGGAGAGAAACACAGAAACATCAATGATGAGAGAGAACCACACCGATTGGCCACCTCCCACATGCCCCTCACCAGGGACGGAGCCCACAACTTTTTTCTGATACTTTTACTAAAAGAGTTGGTCAGTTACTATCCCTCTCTGTGCCTCTGTCTTCTAATCTATAAAACACAGATAACAATAATACAGACATAACAGTTTTGAGGGGAAATTTAATGTGGAATATATGTGTGTATGTAAAATATGTTGCACAGAACATTGCATATGGTAAAAATCTTTATAAGGAATATGATGCTATCATCAAGTTGTCAATGTGATATCTAGAACTGCTCTAACCTCTCTGTGCTGTTTCCCATGAGCTAGAGCAGGCTTGTTTGTTTTCCTTACTCCCCATGGTGAAGGCATTAGAATGAGAACTCAGGTTTCATCTTTTTTGACCAAGTCCTGCTTTGTTGGAGAGCAACTTATATTGGCACTCTCTATTTTTCAGGAAGCTTTACCTAAAATGAAAGAGAAAAAAATTGCCTTTTAACATCTTGTATTATGCATGAAATCAGAGCACAGAGAAATAGAATATCATAAGAATTCCGTCTTTTGTCAGGTCAGTGTTAAATTTGGAGAACTGTCTTAGCAAACAATTAGAGCACCATTTTGTAATGAGAATACAGTCCCATTGTGATTTATTCTATCCTTTGTGGTGAATTTTATAAATATGGCCAAATCATTGACTTTGGCTTCATTTTCTCTACTGTCTTTGGGTCCTTTATTCTTCCTGGAAACCATTTTCAAGGTAGTATTTTCAAGTTACAGCTCTGGATATAGCAGTGAGCAAATTATGAAATAAGTATAGCAGGTGGGACATGAGACGATCGATGAGGGTACACAGATAAATATTTAAAAGTGTTCATTGTCATGTGTTGTGTGATAATTTTATGTGTATTTTTGCTTAGGGCCAAGTTGTGTAAAGGCATGATGTGATAAATGGAATAAGCTATACTAATAATAGAGTAATATGCAAATTGGTTGGGACACTGTCACAGTAACGACTGATCAGCAGGCTGCATGCGCAGCAGGTGCAGATGGGCTGTGACTTGCAGCATCAGGGATGGGGACAGGGGTGGCGGGGCCCAGCGGAGGGTGGCTTGTACTCCCCACATGGCTGTGGCAGCTGTGAGCAGTGCCAAGTGGAGCCTGTGGGCCAAGCTGAAGCAGTGCCTGTGGGCCATCAGCACCGAGGAGTGGCTGTGCCAGTTCCAGAAACCTCTCTGCCATGGCCCCGGCTTAGGGGGGGGGTCTGCAGGTGCACGGAGAGGCCCCTCCGCTGCAGGCCCTACTCGGTGGGTGGGGACTTGCAGCATTGGGGATGGGGGGCAGGAGAGGCGGGGCCGGGTGGAGGGCAGCTTGTACTCCCCACATGGCAGCGGCGGCTGTGAGCGGCGTCATGTGGAGCCTGTGGGCCGAGCTGAAGCAGTTCTTGTGGGCCATCAGCACGAGGAGTGACTGCACCAGTCCCGCTTACTGGCCCAGAAGGTGCGTGATCGCAGGGACTGCCATGGTGGCTGGCCAGATTGACATCCTCCTGGCTGCGCTGCGCTGTGTGGGTTTGCAGATCTGTGCAGGTGCAGGCCTCCAGTGCGTGCATCCTCCCCCCGCCCATGTGCAAATGTCCCCCAGCGCGCTGTCACCCAGGTTCCCCCCGCCCCTCCACTGCACTTCTGTTAACCCCAGCATGCCTACGTTCCTCACACGACGTGTGTACATCCCCTCTGGCACGCTAACATCCTTTGGAGTGTGTCTGGGTGCTCAGGGCGGGCACCTGTGAGATGACGGTGAGAAGGTGGAGTGGTGATGCCTTATTCCCATGGAGGCCAGTGCAGTGACAAGATCGCCTCCATGGGGCTAATGCAGGTGCTGAGGCAGGAGCAGGTGTGGACAGACACACCTGGTGGGCGCAGGTGACCCTCACTGAGGTGCCTTTGGTCAGCTTTCGAGATGGGGAACACAGAGAAGGCAAGGAGGTTCATCCTCTCAGTGAAACAGCGGGAGAGTCGGGGCAACTGCAGAGGAGGAATGTGCACTCAGGGTGCCGGTGCCCATGAGTGAAGGCCGCCCTGACTGAGCCTCGCTTGCTCGGGTCCTAGCGTGCTCCTGCCGGGCAGCGGGTGACAGGACATGCTTTTCTGAGATAATGAGAAAAAACATTGATTCTCCTGCTGCCCACGAAGGTGGAAAGCAGTGTGGGAAGACATGCAGGGAGTGAGTGAGGTTCTCTGTCAGGGGGTTCCAAACCCGCCGTTGGTTCCTTTCACTACTGACTAGAGATATACAGGGTGTCCCCCCAAAATGTATACACACTTTGAATACCTACTAATTCCAATGGGTTTAAGTATGAAAAGAAAGAAACAACAATGGATCTGTCATCTGTTAAAAGTGCAGGCCTAAACTGGCAGTCGATATCCCCTGAGGGGTCCCGGATTGGAGAGTGTTCAGGCTGGGCTGAGAGACACCCCCCCCCTCCGTGCACAAATTTTGTGCACCGGGCCTCTAGTCTATATATATAAAACCCTAATATGGAAATAGACCGAATGGGGGAACAACCGAACTAACTGAACAACCACTTGCTATTATGTATGCTGACCATTGGGGGGCACACGTGGAACATGGCAGGTGTTGGCAGCAGGCGGCAGAGCACAGAACATGGCGGGCATCAGCCGCAGTGAGATGGTAAAGCAGGTGAGCGGGAGCACCAGACCAAGGCAGGGCAGGGCGCTGGTCTTTGTCATTGGGGCGAACCTCTGGTGGTTACTGAAAATTCTTTGCTCCTGCACGCCATGGTCCCACTGGGCACTCGCACCTGCTGCCGGCACCTGCACTTGCTGCCAGCGCCGGCCCTGCTCACACCCACTGCTGGTTCTGGAGCTGCTGCTTGCACCTGATGCCCGCACCTGGCGCTGGCCCCAATTGCCCCTGAGGGCTTCTCCACCTCCCCCTGCTCCTGAGGGCTTATTGGGGCAGCAGCCACCACTCACACCTGCTGATGGTGCCAGACCTGCTCACACTCACTGCCCAATCGCTCCACGCAGTCAGTGGTGTGAGCAGAGCCTGTGCTGTCAGTGCGTGGGAGGGGTGGCGGCCGGAGCAGGGCTGTTGGCAGACAGGGGGCTGGGGGCTGCGGTGGAAGGGGCCAGGCAGGGGTGCAGAGGATGGACTGAGACCTGCCCACCATAGCCTCATGGCCCACAATTCCTTTCAAGGTGCACAAATTCGTGCACTGGACCCCTGGTATTAAAAAAAGAACAGCTGAAATGGAGCTGTTCAGGGATGCCTGATATCTAGAAAACCCTGAGATAAACAGTTAGATTGTCCCAGGTATACAGTACTTTTTGGAAATTTTTAGTTCATGCTAATCCATTTATTTCCCAACTATAATTATTACTTCTGATATTCTTAGTAAATGGTGCCTTTCCTTCTGAGGGATCCTTAGCCTCATACACTGTGGAAGTATGTTCTTCATTCAAAACTAGGTTATAGCCTGGCTGGTGTGGCTCAGTGGTTGAGCATCAATCTATGAACTTGGAGGTCATGGTTTGATTCCTGGTCAGGGCACATACCTGGGTTGTTAGCTCAATCCTCTGTGGGGGTGTGCAGGAGGCAGCTGATCAATGATTCTCTCTCATCATGATGTTTCTATTTCTCTTCTCCCTTCTTCTCTGAAATCAATAAAAATATATATCTTTATATATAAAAACCTAAGTATCTGTCTGACCGTCTGACTGGTAGCTATGATGCACACTGACCACCAGGGGGCAGATGCTCAATGCAGGAGCTGCCATGACATGCACTGGCCATTTAAAAAGAAATGGCACTGCAGACCTGGTACTGACAAACCAACACTTGGCTTCCCCCAAGTGGGACACAGGCCCTGCCATCACCCCAGAGCGACACCCCACCAAATTGTAGCCAATGCTGTCAAGACCCCATAGCACAAAATGCGACCCACAGCCTAGCCCAGCCCAGAAGTGGTGTCTGTGGGCACCAGGTAATGACATCACATAGAAACATTTGGCTTTCTCTCCCTAGTGACTAGCCTCCTTGGAGTTTCTTCAGCCCAGGAACACAACTTGTTTTATAGCCAGATGCAAACATTTTACACTGTAACTAAATGTCTGTGAAGCATTTTCACATGATCCTCACAGAAGTTCTGGAGGAGTAGGTAGATAGGAGACTTGGTAGAATCCTATTTTCTATTCATTAGCTGAAAAATGGAGATTTAGAAAGTTTAGAAATTTGACCCGACTGAAAAGAAGTAAGAAATGGTGGACCTTGAAAATGACTTCACGTTTTCTCACTGTGCAGAATATAGTCAAACACTGGTACAGTTAACTATTTTACCCTTTGTTCTCCCTGTGTGATCTACAATAATAATCTGCTTCATGTTGATATTTACTGCTGTGTTGCTGACAATTACTTGAAAGAGAAGTTGGGGTGCTTCACTGGGCTGGAAAAAGTTTAGCTAAATCAGAAAGCAGGTCCCATTAAGTAAGTTTATTCTATATATACAAAAGGCTAAGTTGACTTGTGCATGCACAATACATATAAAGCTCTTGCTGGCGCCAATCACATGCGTGTGTTTCCATCTGTCATTGTTGATTGTGAATTTGGTTGACACTTCTATTATGGAAAAAGGGTGAATAGTGATATTAAAATATTTCTTCTAATTATTTTCCTTTCAATGTGTATGAATCTGTGCACCAGATCACCAGTTTAAACATAATAAGTAAAATAAAATATTTAAAACAAAACAAAACAAAATGGCATATTCTGCATGGAGCATTGTCCTTTACTCCATCTTAGTCTCCTGCTTGCTTCACACTTTCTCGTAAGAGGAACAAGTTTGGTTTTCTGTGGAAGTACATGGGCTTCTAAAGAGACAGATCAGTGTTTGACTCACAGTTCTTCTATTTACCAACCCTGTGACCTCAGACAAGGAGCTTGCCTTTTCTTTTCTCCCAGGGAAACAGTAAAATTCTTTATGGTACAGACATAATACATCTGATGATGGGTCACTCTGGATCCTGAGCACAGATGCAAGTCTACATCATCTCTGGAAAAGTGAAGAAGAGGGTTACCTACAAGGCAGCATTGTTGTGTAGCATAATATAAATATCTAGAATGCAATATGTTCACCCATATGGTAATGAGGTCCTTCATTTGTAATGCTCAATAGAAAATTATAGTGTGTATAAGTGAGGAGCAAGGCCAAGATATCTTGGGATACATAGCATGTGTCAAAGTTTTCTCTTGGATTTAAGAAGTTATACGACCCTTGATGGATTGTTAAAACAAAGGTAGGTGAGTGGAACAGACCTTATCAGAAGTAACCAAGGAGGAAACGACACACTACATTGATGTCTGCTGACTGAGAGGTGTCTTCCAGTGTATCTATCAGTCCTCTAAGATAGTGTCAGAGGTTTGAAATCATTCTATAATCTTATGTGCTGATCTGTGCTCTTGCTCAATAGAATGACAGTTCTGAGTGATATGACTTATCATCTTCCCTCCAATGAAATCTGTTTTAAAAATTGTTTGCATAGTCCTCAAATAATGATGCAATCTTTATATAAGGTCAATTTTATTTTAGATAATCATACCTTTTGCTAAATGGACAATACTTTGGGAAAATCAGATTTACATAGACAAACAATTCATAAATGTCAACCAAAGTTCCCATATAGCTTCACACACACACACACACACACACACACACACACACACTCCTATACTCTTTGGATTTCTAAATAGAATCTGAGCTGAAAAAAACTCCTAAAAACGTATTTAAAAATCCTCTTTCATTTTCTAGTTGAGCTATAGTGTATTTTGGGTGATATATCAAGCTCATTAAAAAATTAATGATAGAAGGGAGTGTTAAAAATGATTTCTTCTTGCTCTGAGGATTCTTTTTTTTAAAAATATATTTTATTGATGTTTTTACAGAGAGGAAGGGAGAGAGATAGAGAGTTAGAAACATCGATGAGAGAGAAACATCACTCAGCTGCCTCCTGCACACCCCCAACTGGGGATGTGCCCGCAACCAAGGTACATGCCCTTGACCAGAATCGAACCTGGGACCTTTCAGTCTGCAGGCGGACGCTCTATCCACTGAGCCAAACTGGTTAGGGCGAGGATTCTATTAGTACTTCGTGGCAATACAAAACAAGATGGGTCAGTCTGTAATCAATAAAAATCTCCAATAGAACCTGCTGGGTCAGGGTGGTGATATGGGAGGGTAAAAAAGAAAGGGGGAGGTAGAGATGGATGTACCATATGAGAAGGAAGGAGAGTGTGATTGGATAAGTAGCACACATGAGTACTCAGAGGATGAGGGGAGGTGAAGAAACAGAGAATGTGAAGTACAGACAGCCTGGGGTATGGTTAAACGGAGAACACTATGGAAATAAATGAAGATACCCTACACACTGTGTCTTCATTTCCTCCTCTAGAATAGAGACAGCTCAGGTGTGGACTGCCTTCTTACTCATCACCTGAAGAAGGCAATCTTTCTAGACCCAGAACTTGGGACATCACTTCAATCAATTCCCCATACTCCTCTGCTCCATCATGGCTGTGGTCCTTGCATTTGCAGTAAGACCCCCTACACTGACAGGATTGATTTCCCATGCTCAACAACATTGTCAGAGTTGATCACACCTGCTCCTTGCTAAAAGTGACCTGGGCAATGAGCTTTTTAAACAAAAATATATATTTTCTTTATTGATTTCAAAGAGAAAAAAGAGAGAGAGAGAGAGAGAGAGAGAGAGAGAGAGAGAGAGAGAGAGAAACATCAATGATGAAAGAGAAACATTGATTGACTGCCTCCTGCATGCCTCCCCTACCTGGAAATGTGTGATACGTATCAATCTCTACCCTCCCCCTTTTCTTTTTTTTTCCCTCCCCAATCGCTACCCTGGACCCAG
>NW_005873081.1:17723-31919 GCF_000147115.1 Myotis lucifugus
AGGCCCTGATGGGACGGCAATACGGGGGCCTGCCAGCCGCGTGCACCAGCAGTCCCGCCTCTGCACATGAGCTGCAGAGGAAACACCTTTTCTGACTGCTCATTGGCTAAGCTCCTGGGAGGCCACTTGCAGTGTTCTTGGTAACTTGGGTAATAAGAATCAAGAAGGTGATCTAGGGTTTTTCCACCTCACTCCTGGAGGAAAAATGAAGCTCTGCTGCTGGAGGGACTAATAAATGTCATATCCTGCCCTAGCTGGTTTGGCTCAGTGGATAGAGCCTTGGCCTGTGGACCGCAGGGTCCGGGTTGATTCTGATCAAGGGCATGTACCTAGGTTGCAGGCTCCTCCCTGGCCAGGGCCCAGGTCAGGGCTCATGCAGGAGGCAACCAATCACAATGTCCCTCTCACATTGATGTTTCTCTCTGTCTTTCCCTCTCTCTTCCACGCTATCTAAAAATCAATGGAAAAATATCCACAGTTGAGAATAAAAAACAGAAAGAAAGAAAGAAATGTCATATCCTGTGAAAGAGACATCTTGAAAATACCTAAAGAAAGTTGCCATTTTTTCGTGGTGAAGGGACTGGAGTCTGTGTTGATGAAAACACCTTGGTGGCTATGGCGGCCAGCAGTGGCAGCAGCAGTGGGGTGATGGGGGTGGTGCCTTCCCCTGATCAGCCTGGTTGCCTCCTGCAGAGGAGGACATCCCCTGAGGGCACCCAGATTGTGAGAGAGGGCAGGATGGGCTGAGGGACCCCCCCCCCCCCCCCACAAATTTCATGCACCAGGCCTCTAGTTCTTAAATAATTATCCTTTCTCTTAGAGCCCACATACAACCTGTCAGTGAAGTCTCTTGTTTATTTCTTCAAAACACATACAGAGTCTTACCACCTCTTAGTGACTTCAGTGCTACCTCCAATCTGATCCACCATCACCTCTCACTGGGATTACTGGGCTTCTGGCTTCCACCCTTGAGCCCTACTATGCAAAAGCAGTCAGAGTGATAATTTTAAAACATAACTCAGATGATGCAACTCTGCTCAAAATTCTGTAGAGTTTCTTTGTTTCTTTTTGAGTAAAAGTTAAAATCCTTACAACAGCTCATGTGCTCTTACGGGATCTAACTTCTACAACCCATTACTTTTCAGAAGGAATCCCCTATTCTCCCTCTCACTCAGTGTTCTCTAGTTGCCTGGCCTCTTTGCCATTCCTTGAAGACACCAGGCATATCCTCATCTTAGAGCCACTCTACCTCCTATGTGCATGATCACTTCCTTACTTCCTCAAATCTTAGCTTGTAAGTCATTTTTAAATATTTTTTTTTATTATTTTTAAATTGATTTCAGAGAGGTAGAGAGAGGGAGAGGTAGAGAGAGATAGAAACATCAATGATGAGAGAGAATCATTGATTGGCTGCCTCCTGCATACCCCCTACTGGGGGTCGAGCTTGCAGCCTGGGCATGTGCCCTTGACTGGAATCAAACCCAGGACCCTTCAGTCCTCAGGCCGACGCTCTATCCACTGAGCCAAACTGCTAGGGTGTGTAAGTAATTTTTCAAAGAGACCGACTTTGACTATTTTACTTAAAAATGCTATTCTTGCAGGAATGAATAAATGTCGCTGTATGGGTTTCTAATCTAAAATTCACTATACTTTTCTTTCTGCCACTTAAAACAACTCAAAACCCCATTCTTTCCAACTATGAGGTCTTTCTGGTGTTGTAAGAAGCTAAATATACAGTTAAAGAATGGTAAGCAATAAAGGGTAGTTATGGCTTAATGAGCAGCTTATCACAACTCAGATGATGAAAACAGAACCCACTTTATCTATTTTTATGCTCCTTTTTCCTCCACCAAAGCTCCACTATCAGTCAGACATCCCTCACATATTTGTATGATGGTTGCAGCTACTCTAGACCTTGCAAGTCCAGAAGAAAATGGCACCTGCCTTCATCCCCTGATACTCCTAGTAAATGTCTCTAATTGGGTCAAGTGCCCATCTCAGAAGCAACCACTGTATCCAGGGAAATGGGGCACAAGCACTGATCAGCACATCACTGGAGCTGTGGTAGAGCCAGTCCACCCAAACCACAGACTGAGGTGAGGTGGAAGATTTGTTTTCCAAAGAAAACTGGAATATAGTTTCTAAAAGATGAAGTGAAGACTGGCCCACCCCCAAACAACCAATACTCCCCACCCTGCTGTTTGTCCCTGGCCCCTCCTCCAGTGGGTCACAGCTCTCCACACCACTTTACCCCCTTACCCCTGCTGTCCTTCCCTTCTGGTACCAGGGTGACTGTCGTGAACGTTCCTGAGAAAAAGGAGGCTGTTTTTTGTCCCAACTCCAGCTCCTTGCTAAGCACAGAACAGGCTCCCATAAATGTGTGCTCCTGCGGTATTTCACACTGTCCTCCATGATAGACTATGTCCCTGATTCATTGTAATCACCAGTTCATTCTGTACATCAGATTATTTATTCACTTGATTCTTAGATTCACTTGTTGATAGATGCATGTTTGTTGTTCATAATTTGTATCTTTACCTTTTTCTTCTTCCTCTTCTTAAAGGATACCTTTCAGCATTTCGTATAATACTGGTTTAGTAGTGATGAAGTCCTTTAGCTTTTCCTTATCTGTGAAGCTCTTTATCTGACCTTCAATTCTGAATGATAGCTTTGCTGGATAAAGTAATCTTGGTTGTAGGTTCTTGGTATTCAGTACTTTGAATATTTCTTGCCATTCCCTTCTGGCCTGCAAAGTTTCTGTTGAGAAATCAGCTGACAGTCATATGGGTATTCCCTTGTAGGTAATTGATTCTCTTTCTCTTGCTGCTTTTAAGATTCTCTCTTTGTCTTTTGCTCTTGGCATTTTAATTATGATGTGTCTTGGTGTGGTCCTCTTTGGATTCCTTTTGTTTGGGGTTCTCTGCGCTTCTTGGACCTGTAAGTCCATTTCTTTCACCAGGTGGGGGAAGTTTTCTGCCATTGTTTCTTTAAATAGGTTTTCAATATCTTGCTGTCTCTCATCTTCTGGCACCCCTATTATTCTGATATTAGTGCGCTTGAAGCTGTCCCAGAGGCTCCTTACACTATCTTCGTATTTTTGGATTCTTTTTTCATTTTGCTTTTCTGGTTGGGTGTTTTTTGCTTCTTCGCATTTCAAATCTTTGACTTGATTCTTGCACTCCTCTGGTCTGCTATTGGGTATAATATTCTTTATTTCAGTCCGTGTATGCTTAATTTCTAGTTTCTTTATCGTAGCATCGAGGGTCTCATTAGTTTTCGTGAGGCTCTCAACAAGTTTATTGCAAGCCCTCAAAATTGCGTTTTTTAGCTCCATATCCTCCATTTCTGTCATGTTTTTTTGTCTCCGCATTTTTTATGCTTTCTTGGTGCACCCTTTTGTGGTCTTTGTGCGCAGTCTTGTTCTAGTTAAGCCTTAATTGTTGTAGTTAATACTAGAGGGATTTGCCCACCAGGCCAACTGGCAGTGAGAATCACCTGTGTCTGCCTGGGAAAACTTCTGTCCTCTGGGGAGGTGCTAATCTAGCCTTTGCCTGAGGCGATCCAGCAAATGGCTCTGCACAGGGTTTGGGCGGGGCGTGCGCACGGGATCAGCAGGGAGGGTGGAGGGAGCAGTTATGGCTGCTCTCAGTCCCGTTCCCAGAGGCTCTGCTTCACAGAACCCCGGCAGCCGCTGCAAACTTCGGAGAGAAAGCTGCCCTTAGGTTCCAACTGATGCCGGACAATCCCACTTCTCCCATCTGAGTCTGAGTCCCTAGAGACTCGCCCAGATCTGGAGCCCAAAGTCTGAGACTCACTCCCGACCGAAAACGACAACCGCGCCCTCAGCCACCAGCCCGCTTTTCGCGCGCACCTCCGCACCTTTAAATTTTCCACACTGTGCCTCCTCTGAGCCTCGGGACACTGCTGTCTTTCCTTCTAGTTGAAGAGTCTCTCCTCAGCCAGCTTTCCTGTGGTTCTGGGTGATGTCCGTTCCGTCTTTTAGTTGTATTTTTGAAGTGGTTGTTTGCGGCAGCAGTCTCCGGTGTTTACCTACGCCGCCATCTTTCCCCCGATCCCCAGCTAAGTTTTCTTTTCATGAAGAGTATATTTCTAAATATTTTCTTGTCCTGCTGCCTGCCACATACCCTCTTCAGAAAGTTAAGGTCATATAAAGGTCATTGGCTTGAATCAAAGCTCAGTTACTTCTGAGTAATGAGGTCCTATACATACAACTTGCCTAATGTAGTGTCCCAGAGGACTGGACACTTTAAATCAAATCGTCAGTTATGCAGGCTCAATGCCCAGTGGGAGGCAGGCAGGGAGGCAGCCAATCTATGATTCTCATCATTGATGTTTCTATCTCTCTCTCCTCTTTTGTCCTCTCTGAAATCAATAAAAATATATTTGAAAATAAATCCATAAACAAATAAACTTCTAAACACACTTACTTTTCCTCCTTTTACATTAAAGAGTGTTTTGAAACCCACATAATAAAAACCTCAGATTCTGCAAAGGGGCAAATGCCTGGAGTCTCCAGACTAGAGAAGTGGATGATCAGGCAGGAATCTGAGCAGATGACTAGGAGGGATCAAATCTATGTGATTGCTGAAAAGATGACAGGTGACACAAAGTACCCATGAGGCAATTGCAAATCAAGGAACACTGTGATTACCCTGGACATCCTGACACCAGATTGGTAAAAACTGAAAGAAGGAGATATCCTCAGGCCAGGCTGGCTGCAAGGCAGCAGCCATCATCAGAAACTTGCTGGCAAAATACTGCTATAGTTTTTGTGATTAGTAATCTGACTTTGCAGCTGTCAAAATTTTACATGTGCATGTCCTTTCACCAGCAGTCCCATACCAGGGCAACCATCTCCAACTAGTAATAGTACATGTGTGGGCTGAAATGTGTCGCCCAAATTCCATGACTTCACAACCCCTAGAACTTCAGAATGTGTCTGTATTTAAGCTTATGGTCTTTCAAGAAGTAATTAAGGTAAGTGAGTTCACTGAGGTGGGTCTTAACCCAATATGACTGGTGTCCTTTGAAGATGAGGGCAGGACAGATGTAAGTTCAATTCCATGTGACACAGCGACAGATGATGGCCATCTACTAGTCCAGGAGACATCCCTCAGGAAAAACCAGCCCTGCTGACACCCTAATCTCTAACTTCTAGCCTCTGGAATTGTGAGAAAATAAATGTCTGCTGTTTATTATACTTGATGTGGTCCTATGCTATGGCACCCTGAGTAAATCTCATACAATCCATTAGGACACATGTAAATATTCTGGCAGCACTACTCAAAGAGCACCTGAACTGAACTACCTACGTCAAGGTCCAAGAAGAAGACTGCATCCCTGTGGCAAATGTCCTCCCTTATGGAGTATTATGAACACAGTAAAGCCACAGCTCCTGACCTGGCAGGTCCCTGTGACACATTGCCTCTGTCCTTTCTCTAATCCTGTAGAAATCGCATTGTGGATGTTTTCTTCCCAGATCTTAGGGTGAAGGCCATAAGGAAAACTCTCAGGCAGATTTCCTAGTAGCACTAATGAAATGTTTACTATTTCACATCTAGAGTGTTTATCAGCATCACACAGACTGCCTGTGACATCACTACAAATATGAACAAAGAATCCTGTAGTTTGGGACCTGTCCCAGCTTGCTATAGGAAGTCTGCAAATCACCTCAGTCTTCTACTCCTCATTTCTGGTGAAGTTTATAGACTAAAGATCACTTTCAGCCCTGTCATTCTCTTTCACTCCCTAGTTCCGTGTTACTGTGTGTATGAGTCTGTGTGTGATTGCTTCTGTGTGTGTGTGTGTGTGTGTGTGTGTGTGTGTGCATATTGCTTTATATATGTCCAAGTAAAGAGAAATATTTTTTTCTGATGGGTTCCTTTAGGCAAATAAAACTAATCTCTTTTGTGTAAAGATTGTATTGGTTTGGAATCCACAATTAAAATTGAATATTCTCATTAGGAGAGAAGTTGCCTAAGACTTGGGTATCCCTTTCAGCAAGGTAAGGGAAGAAATAAGCACATATGACTTTCTGGAACTTAAAAAACAACTAGGTTAGGAAACCTGCTGATGAAGGCATCGTACAAATATATGAGGGATATCTGTCTGATAGTGGAGCTGTGGTGGAGGAAAAAGGAGCATAAAATACAGATAAAGTGGGAGGTATACATAGTCAACAAGTTGTGAAGTAAGTAGATTTCATATGTTTTGCTGGATTTCTTGAGCAGATAGGCCTCAAAAGCCTTTTGTCTAACTAGGCAACAGGGCAAAAGCTGACTAATTTTTGGCAAGAAACAGAGTTGAGACCAAATACATAGATTTCAGTAGCCTTTAACTTCTAGCTGCTTTGTAATTGGCCAAGAAAAAAGGAACTCATAACCTACATGAGGCCTGCAGGATGTGGGCCCTCCAGGAAGGCACATTGGAGAATGTGGTGACATACAGAGTATCCTGTTTTTCTGGGTGTAAACATCTCTCAAATCTCCACCTTCATGTCCACCCACCCAGCCTTCTCCAGAGCCAACAGGTCCTGGACCAGCTGTTTGCTAAGTGAACACCGGCCTCCTCTTTGGCACAGTAGTGACTGTGCCCACTGCTAGCTGAGTGTCCTCCAAATATAAATACATCTCTCTGAGCCTCAGTTTGCTCCGCTGAAAAGTGGGGTGGTAAAAATTAACCTCATAAAAAGAAAAAATAAACCTCATAGGATTCTTGTAGGGACTGTGAGGACAAGCCATGGCAGGTACCTGGTTCCTGGCTCTGCAAAATAGCTGTTGTGGCTGTTCATGCCAATTATTTCTCTCTCCCCTAAGAAAAGTCACCCTCCTGGCCTATGGAATTTCTGAGTTTTGAAAATCACATGGAAAACAAACTGTAGAGCTGCTTGAGAGTCCATCTAGCTGTTCCTTGTCCTTGTTTTTGGTGTTGCCAGATTAGGGATCTCGGAGGATAGCAGGGGCCCCAGGGCTCTGCTATATGGGGTGGTTCTGGTTGGAGTCATTTATTTGACAATGTATATTCTGCACTTACTATCAGCAGGCACTTTTGGAGACACTTAGCATAACTCAGTAAATGAAGTAGACACAACCCCTAAGCCTCAGTTCTGGTCAGTGCGTCAAACTAGACATCATTTGCAGGTCCTGTCCACCCTCCTTCAGATCTGATGCCATCAAGGTCTTTTCTAGATCTGGAGAAATATTCCCATTTAATGATCAGGATGATACACCACAGAACCAAATAAAAATACGAATGGTTTTCTGGTCCAGAAGGAGGGCCTCTTGTATCTACAGAATGGAGGCTGTGGGAGGACAGGGCCTGGCAGAACCCAGATATTCCACATATTCTGATTCCCAAGGGTGGTCTGAGGTCTAGTGACTTCTATTCCAGGAGGACAAGGGTCAAAGAGAATGATGGATGTGGTTTTAGTTCCCATAGAACCTGAGGGAAGGCTGAGAAGAGTTGTCCTGTAGATTCCCATTCCCACCACAAATCCATGTCCCATCCTGCTCTGCCTACTGTTCTCCACATCCATCTCTCTGATTACCACCACCAGACTCAGAACGGGAGATATGGTGAACAGCCTGCCTACAAGTCTGTTTCAATCCTTAGTCCAGATGACGTGATGCATGGAGGCCTAGGTTGGCAGTGTCCTGGAACTTCAGGAGAAATATCAGTGGGTAGAAGAGACTCACACAGACTCTGTTACACCTTCTAGATCCCAGGCCTGCTCTTGTCAGGACAGCCACACAGGGATTGAGAGTGGGATAGGGTTGTCCCCTAGAAGGCCAGAAGCATGCATATAGGCTCAGCTCTGATCAAGGATGCCAAGGAAAGACTGTGTCGAAGGAAAGACCAGGACCCTGACTCTGATGCCCAACTGCCTCCCTCCAGGGCCATTGCCTCTATGGTGGAAACCTGACCTGACCAGGTGCATGATTTTGGTTAGTCCATCCATTTTTTTCTGATTCAAGCAGAAGAAGGCCAGTGTGCAGGTCAATATCCCAGTCTTACACCACATCAATGTACTTTGGGTAAAGCAGGAGCATCTAGAGTGCACTGAGACAGAGCTGGGAGGTGAGGGACCTGAAGTCAGATGTAAGGAAAGCTGATCTGTGGAAAGGAGATTTATCAGCTGGAGTTACTTTACAGGCAGTGGCCTCTGTTCTATCTTTGTAAAGGCACAGGAAATCAATCATGTACATGAACCTGTCCCTTCAACCTGCTCCAGAACCACCTCCAGAGCCTCGAAGACTTCAGAGGCAGAGGAAGGGCCTGATCTGAGGCTGGAGCCTGGTCCAGCTGTGCTAGTGCTGGAGCCAGTGCCACATCCATAAACCTCACAGACCTGAAATAAGCACCAACCGCACTTAAAATCCTCGGCCATCTCTTGAGCTGGAGCCATCTGGACCACAGGATCTGATCTATATTTCAACAACAACAGAGCCAGCTCTTTTCCTAGAACTGCCTACTTTTGGGCTGTGACCACCAAGCACCTGATAAAGGAGAAGTGTAACACCCTGAACTTTCTTCCAAGACTGGTGGCAGAGTAACTGAGTGAGGGGTGCTGTGAGCAGTAGGGCTCTCAGGATTGGGTGGAACAGGCTTTCACTCTGCCATGAACTACACTGATCTGCCTTTTCCTGGTCTGGACTCCTTTGATTTAGATTCAAATCCATAACTTACCACCTGGGTGTTTTGGTTGACTTTCTCAAATCCCAAACCTTCGCTATCCACATGAAGGTAGTGCTGGAGGACACTAACGAGACCTGCTACACACAGCATCCATTACAGATCGGATGAGGTGGAATAGACAGGACACTGTGTGGGTTCTGGTACATTTGCTGTAGGACAAAAGCTCACTGGGTGCATCCAGGTCCATGGGTCACCCACAAATCTGCCCAAGAGGTTCAACAGCCTCAGCACTTATCACCCACTTGATTAAACTAGACTACCAACTTACACCATACGAAAGAATAAATTCAAAAGGGATTAAAGACTTCAATGCATGCCATATAACCATAACAATCTTAGAAAAAAAACACAGGTGGTAAAATCTCAGACATCTTACGTAGCAGAATTTTTGCCAATACATCTCCTAGGGTCGTGGTCGGCAAACTGTGGCTCGCGAGCCACATGTGACTCTTTGGCCCCTTGAGTGTGGGTCTTCCACAAAATACCACGTGCGGGCACACACGTACAGTGCGATTGAAACTTTGTGGCCTATGCACAGAAGTCGGTTTTCGGCCTGGGCGAGTCTATTTTGAAGAAGTACTGTTGATATTTGGCTCTGTTGACTAATGAGTTTGCCGACCACTGTCCTAGGGCAAGAGAAACAAAGGAAAAAATAAACAGCTGGAACTATATCAAAATAAAAAAACTTCTGTACAGCAAAATAAACTATTAACAAAATGAAAAGAGAATCAACTGTATTAGAGAACATATTTACCAATGATACATCTGATAAGGGGTTAATCTCCAAAATATATAAACAATACAATTAAAAAATGGGCACAGGTGGCCAAGAGATATATGAAAAAATGCTCAAAGTTACTAATCATCAGAGAAATACAAATTAAAATGACAATGAAATATCATCTCACACCTGTCAGAATGGCTATTATCAATAAATCAACAAACAAGTTCTGGCAAAGACATGGAGAAAAGGGAACACGAGTTCACTGCTGGTGGGAATACAGACTGGTGCAGCCACTGTAGAAAACAGTATTGAGTTTCCTCAAAAAGTTAAAAATGGAACTGCTGTTTGACCTAGAGATCCCACTTTTGGGAATATATCCTAAGAATCCCAAAATACCAATCAGAAAGAATATATGCACCCCTATGTTCATAGCAGCGTTATTTATAGTAGCTAATATTTGGAAACAGCCCAAGTTCCCATCAGTAGATGAATGGATTAAAAAGCTGTGTGACATTTACACAATGAAATACTAGGAAGCTGTAAAAAAGTGGGATCTCTTACCCTTTGGACAGTGTGAATGGACCTGGAGACTATTATGCTAAGTGAAATAAGCCAATCTGAGGAAGACAAATATCACATGATCTCACTTATTTGTGGAATCTAATGAACAAAATGAATTGACCAACAAAATAAGATCCAAAGCATGGTGGCATAAAACTGACTGACATTCCTTGATGTTGGGGTGGGGGGGATGAGGCAAGATAAACCAAATAACTTATATACTTACTAGAGCCCCGGTGCATGAAAATCGTGCACTTGGGGGGTGGGGTGGGGAGAGGGGGTCCCTCAGCCTGCCTTGCTTGCACCCTCTCGCAGTACAGGAGCCCTTGGGGGATGTCCGGCAGTCATGGATGCTTCCTGTCTCATCCCCAGCTCTGGCTGAGTGGCACTCCCCCTGTGGGGCAGCTCCTGTGTTGAGCATCTTCCACCTGGTGGTCAGTGCACATCATAGCTACTGGTTGTTCTGCCATCGGGCTGAAGCCAGCTTTCTGACATCCCCTGAGGGGTCCTGGATTGGGAGAGGGTGCAGGCCAGGCTGAGGGACCGTTCCAGTGCACAATCAGGGCCAGGGAGGGACATGGGAGGTTGGCCAGCTGGGCGGGACTGCAGGAGGGCTCCAAGGCATGTCTGACTCATCTCGCTCAGTCCCAATTGGCCTGACCCCAACAGCAAACTAACCTATTCGTTGGAGTTCCTGCCCCTTGGTGGTCAGTGCACATCATAGTGAGAGGTTGAGCAGCCTTAGCATATCATTAGCATATTATGCTTTGATTGGTTGAACAGCCAACTGGATGACCAGACATTTAGCATATTAGGCTTTTATTATATAGGATATGCATAGGCCATTGACCCAGACAACAGGGTGGTGAAGACCTGGGGGTGGATAGGGGCTGGCTGGATAAAAGACTTAAAATGAAGTCACGAAACCATAAAAATCCTAGAAGAAACCATGGATAGCAAGGTTAGTGAAGATTTCAACTATTATTTCTTCAAAAATGTTCTCAATCTCGTGCTCTCTCTCTTCTCCTTTTGGTACTTCTATGATGTGGATATTGTTATGCTTGATGTTGTCCCAGAGGTCCTTTTGATTTTCCTCATTTTCAAAATTTCTTTTTTATTTTTAAAATCTTTATTGAAAAAAAGGGGAAAAGGTAGTATAAACAAGAAAGTAGAAAAAAATATAGTGTTGCATAGAAGAATGGTGATGTTGCTGAGAAACTGAAGCCAGAGGACATGGATTTGGGGGACAAACACTCTTTAAAGCACAGAGAGAGTGGCCTGAAGGGCAGAGGTCAGCGTTCTTTAGAATTGGGGCCATGCTCTGATGAACTCCAGCTGCTTCTCCCAAGAGAGTCCGTCCAATGAGAGTGAAGCTGGGACAAGTGCATTTATATGTTAAGTGACTGGAGAGCACCCAGAGTCTTAGCATCGCTCCAGACTTCAGAGGCCTCGTTCACAGCCTGGCCTCCCTCAGCTGTGAAGCCAGAGGACATTGCTATATACTGCCCTGGCCTGGAACCCTGATTTCCTCCAGGATGTCATCACCTTTCCATTGCCAACTCAAGGGTGCCAGTGCCTTTGGCCCCATTTGTGGTCCTCTCTCCAGGGGCCTAATCTATTTCAGCTTAAAAAACCCTCAGCTATATTCCACTCCTCTGATCAGTCGAGTTCTCCCTCTTCTCCTAACCAACGTCTTGAAGTCTTCATTTCCTTCTCCGGTTGACACTCTTCAGTTCTTCCAGTTCCTTCTTCAGTATTTGGAACTCGGCAGTGGTCTCAGAGAACTGCAAGAGGTTGTTCTCCTCCTCCAACTGCTGGTTCCGCTTCCGGAGGCACTGAACCTCCCTCTGGTCCACACCTCCACTGATCCCAGTCTCTGCTACCCAATGGCCATTTTCAAACTTCAGGCTTTGTCCCGCCAGGTTCATAGTGGGGGTTCCATATTAGAGGCCCAGCTCCACTTCGCTGGTGGACCGATCCAGATTATGCAGGTTGGAGAGAGAAGCAGACTTCTGAGGGGGAGTCTTCTTTGGACTGAACGTATTCCCAAAGAGAGGCATCTTCGGCCTGACAAGGCAACGTCAGCGCTCCCTGTCAGCACAAGTCAGGGGTACAGACAGCTGGGTCCATGATTTATGTCACTGTCCAGAATGCTTGCAGCTAGTGATGGATGGACAGCAGTGGGGACCAAGATGCTGAGGACATTTTAAGCTATGCTACCATGTCATTCAAAACACCATGGAAGGCCCTGGCATTGCTTCTGGGGTGAATCTGTCCGTCGCCCTCCGTCCATCCCGCCACCCGGCTACAGCTGGCCAAACACCCTGGTCCCTGGGGAATGCCCTGTCTCCTCTTTTTTTCTTCTCTGCTTGGGTGTTTTCTATTATCTTGTCATCTGAATTGCTGATTCGATTCTCTGCTTCATCTAACCTGCTGTTGATACTTTCTAGTGTATTCTTCATTTCTAACTGGTTCTTATTTATGGTTTTTATGTCCTTTTTAGCGCTTATTATGGAACAACAGATCAATGCTTCTCTCTTTCTGTCTTTCTCTCTTTGTCTCTGTTCCTCAATCTCTCTAAAATAAAACATAAATGTTGAAACTTGATGGAATGTTCTAAAGAAAAAAGGTCAAGGCACCCTAAGTTCTGTCTCTACCTATCAACCACTCTATTTTTCCCTGAGATTACCTGGTCTTCGTACGAAGCCTTCTGAAGAAAGACTGTAGAGCATGCTCAGGGTGGCTGCAACCCACAAACCCTTCAACAAGGCATGAGATAGAGAGGGTGGGGCAACTAGGTCAACCAAGGCCTAGGAGGACCAAGCTAATGGCTCTCCTGTTTGGGGGTAGCATTGTCAGGCACTCATGGGAGGGGGAAAGTGGTCCCTACTTTAAAGCCATACCACTCAGTCTCTGCTAGAATCTCTAACACTAGCTCTCCTAGGAGGAGTGCACAGTAAATTCTAAGTGGGTATAGCCAGCAGGCCCCACTACAGGAACAATCTCAGCAGGGCAGAGCCACTGGGACTCTAAAGGACAGTAAATAGAATCTCTTGTTGGGAGTGGAGCTGGCCAATCCTGCAGGTGGTTGAAAATGTCGTTTCCCTCCACCAACACTGTGCCATAGTTGCACAACCCAGCATCCATCAAAGTGCTGGGCAAGAGCCTTTGTGGGAAACACACTCCAAAGTTCCCAGCTCTGAGCAGAACTACTTTTCCCCATGGAACTGAGCTCAGCAGGGCAGGGCCACCAGGAGTCAGGAATCAAAAAGGACAGGCTGAGAGAATCACCAGGTGGGTAGGAGGCAAGTGTTGGGTACGTGTGAGTGTGGAGCAAGAATGTGCCCCATTCCAAAGCCATAAAAATCAAGACTGTCTGAGTGTCTGCCAAGAGCTTTTTCAGAAAAAGAGCACAGCAATGGTCCCTGTTGGATGCAGTCAACAGAGCTTTCTGAAGGACTGTTGTTATTAATAGTTGGAGGTCCAGGTTAGTGCACTCTCCAGGCTGGTGCTGTAGAAATAGGTGTGCTTGACCCTGAAAAGATGGCGTCTGAGTGTAGTGGTGTGGAATAGGCACTCAGCGCAGGAACTTTGGCAGCAGGCCCTTCAGATCTCTCCTCAGGGCCATGCCACACAGATCTTCTCTTTATGATTCCCATACTCTCTGAGTCACTTTCCCTCTATGGGAACCCTGGGTGAGGGTTCAAGAGGAAGATCCAGTGCATTGGCCATTTAAGAGAACATTTGGATTTCTAGCATACTCCTTCCTCCAGGTAGAGTCACCACTGCTTTTCACTGCCAGATGCCATGCAGGCACCTCTTTCCAGCTCTGGTGCTCTGGACTGGGGATTCCAGCATGGGTTTGAGACCCCCATGATTTTCAGGGGGGACCTTTGCAGCCGGGATATTCCTCTAGCTTCTCAGCCTATGTATGTGGGTATTGGGGGCAGCCCTTTCCACATCTCTGCCCTTCTTACCAGTCTATATGTGGCTTCTTCTGTAAATCCTTGGCTATACCTTCTTCATTCAGCTGTGTTTCAGTTGACCATTAGCGAAACTGGCTGAAATAATTTAGCTGCCACTCTAGAATTGAGATGGCGTCACTTGGATACTAGCTGAAACTTACACGGGTGTATTTTTTGGAATATACCGGAATATAAAGTGCACCAGGTCTGATCAATTACGCAGAGATACTG